>NC_092048.1:30453717-30753717 GCF_003086295.3 Arachis hypogaea
ATGTTTGGCACTCAATCATGTTTGCTACTCAATCATGTTTATCAGTGATTTGTAATTATGTATTAAGTCAGTTATGATTTGTAATTATTTTTCTTTATGGTAACTACTCTATCAAAACAGGAAACATTACTTAAGAAAAAAAGCAACTCAATCTTACTTTCATTCATCCATTAACACATTACATCCAACATTGTTAGAACTTTAAAATCATAACTAATGCAACAACTACAGTGTCAAAGGCCAGTATGCCTAAGAATTGTATTATACATTTTTGAGTCCTAACTTCAGCTTCCAATTTTCCAATCTTCCATGCTAAATTGACTCTCACTTGCCCATTGTCATTTGTAGTTGCATCCAGTTTTCCTTTATGTTCTTCTTCTTTTTCTACATCATCAGCTCATAGAAAAATCCACACCATGTTTTGCTCTTAGTCTGTGTATGAAGTATGGTAAGGAGTAAAGAATAGAAAACCACCAAGCAATTTTTCTTAACAAAAACTCACATTGTAATTCGGACAACCAAAGAAGGGCTTGTCTGGGTTGGTATTTGCTCCTGACCACCGAAGCACGGGCTGGCATATGCACCCACAGTGCTCTGGCACCCGTGACAGTCTGCTTTGACTCCGAGTTTTCGCTGTTGATCGTGTAGAGCTTGCTTGACCCTGGCTCGCACTTCCAATCATGGTTTTTCTTTCAGTTCAAGAGTAACAACAACGAAGCAGGAGAATAACGTTGCTGAGCAAATACAAAAAGATGAAAAGTAATAATGAAGTCATGCTATAAATTAGGGTTAAAAATGGGTATAAGGACCATAATGGGTCAAACAGTTTCAATTGCCACCTCATCCAGCCGTTATATACGCCAGCGTGGCATTTCAGCGCCATGTCACTGCCGGCGGCAGTTAATTTGGCCGGAGATGTGGAGAGGGACGACTGTGGTGTAATTTTAACAAAGTCGGGGGGCATAAACAGTGCAATTGGTAAGTCAGGGACTAAATTAGTGCAAAACGTGAATCTCAGGGACCACTTTGGGGTTTAACTCCAGCAATATCACTAGCTTCTCTCATAACCAAAACCAAAAGGTATAAAAATTTCTCACTTCTCACTGCCAAGTGAACTCAAACACTCCTCTTCAAAATATCATGTTACAGAGTGAATAAATAACTTTCATAACCCCACCTCAAAAAAAAGAAGCAAAATTACGTAGCAGACAGAGAAAAATGTTTAAAAAGTGAACAAAAAAAGCAAAAAAAAAATCATAGAAAGGACCAAAAATAGAAGAAATTTTTTTTGTCATTTCATGAAATGGATTCCATGTAAATTAGACAAAATAAAAAAATAGAACTAACGCTAATGTATATGAACCTGATTAATTAATTATAACACATGAAAATGAGATTTTATGCTAATAAAAAAACCCTAGCACTTTCCTTTTACATCAATTAGAGAATCTACAAAGCATATATAGCAATATAATAGGGCTATAATAACAATAAATGTGAGAATATGATATCGCATTGAAATTTTTGGGGTCCGAAAAATTCCAAAAAAGAAAAATGGAGGAGAGAAAGAGAGCTCATGATGGCGAAGGGAATCTGAGATGACGTGGACGTCGACGATGTGACCAATGCTACCGTTGCTCTCAAAACCATCTAGGTAGAAGGGTTTCTTTTGGCCATCAACGGAGGGCTTAGCTTGCGATGGACGGTGAGCACCGAGGGGGTTAACACCAGAGAGAGTCACCGCCGAAGGAGCAGCGATGGTGGGAGTGTTGGAAGAGAGAGTGACGACGGAGGCATTGCAAGCGCTGGCGATGTTCTTCGAAGGGCTGAGGTTCTTTGCGGAGTTCTAAGGATGAGAGCTGGGGTTCTTTGGAGCTTTTAGGGTTTTGGGTTCTTTGAAGACAAAGGGTTCTTTGAAGAGAAAAAGGGTTCTTTCGAATTATGAAGGAGAACGCAATGTTTTGAATTATGAAGAAAAACACAGCCTTTTGTTTTTTATAAGGACCTTTTGGCCAAGCATGCTAAAAGAATTATAAGAAATGGCCACGCTTTTAAAACGTCACCATAACGAAGCCATATCGCCACACTTACAAAGCATGCCTGTTTTTCTCTACGTCCACGCTTTTGAAACGTGGCCAAATCTCTTATCAACTGCCACCCTCATAAAAGCATGCATGTTGACCCATTTTGCCACGCTTTTGAAGCATAGCAATAAAAAATGTGGCCAAATCTCTTATCAATTGCTACCCTCATAAAAGCGTGGCCATTGACCCTTTTTTGCCATGCTTTTAAAGAATAGCAAGAAAAAAGCGTGGCCACGGTTCTTTTTTCTTGTAGTGGATTGTGTAATGAGGTTTCATGTTTGTGAAAACTTGCATGGGGAGCTCTAAGACATGGAATGAAGTTTAGAGAAGTATTATAGAGGTCTCAAAAATCTATAAAACCAAAAAGCAGTAGGAAAAGAAAAACAAGAGCAAGGCCCAAGGTTCTAAACATCAATGGCTAGGAAGGTTAAAAAGAAACAAAACTCAAAGTAGTTTCCTAGTTAAGTGCTTGTGGTGTTGCTGTGTCAAGGAGAGAGGCTTGAGCAAGTAAATATGAGGGGGCTTCAACACCCAATATCTTGAACCAACTGGTTCGGAAGTGTCGATTGAAAACTCATCTTAAAAACTTGCCTTGAGATAGAACATTTAGAGTCAAAGCCAAGTGCAATTATCCTAAAAAAATAGCTGAAAAGAGAAAATAATGATCACAACAAAAAAAAGAAAGGAGAAAGCTATCTTCAAGGTGAAAAACTTATAAAGAGAACTCTATAATATCATCCGAGTTAAATTCCTAAGTTATAAGACTTCCAATTGTAGACTTAGCAAGCACTGGAATCCACATATGATTACACGATTCGGAGTTTACCCCATTGTCACTTGATCACTTCACTCACTGAGGTATCACAAGTAATTCTTCAACCTACTTCAATTAAGAGAATCCTTTGTGCATAGTTCTTTTCTTGCTTGGGGACAAGCAAGATCTTAAGTTTGGTGTTGTGATGTATGAGCATCTTTAGTTATTTTCTTTATTAATTCTTTGAATAAAGTTAGTGATTTTTTTTATTATAATTGATATTGTTTATGCTTTAATCAATGTTTTTTGGAGATGCTTTGAGCTTTGGTATATGTAGAAAATTGTGAAAGATTTTAAATAAGAATAAGGATGAAGAGAGACAAGCAAGAGAAACACTAGGAACAAGGATGGAGAGATACAAACAGAGAAGCTCCTGGAAAACACAGGGACCCATGCGTTCAATGCAGCTCCCCCCAAGTCCAATGAAGCAGCCTCTTGCGTTCAACGCAGCTCCCTCCAAAGTCCAACGCAGCAACCTCCTGCATTCAACTCAGCCACATCATGCGTTGAACGTAGCCCACCATACATCCAACACATCCCTCTGGAGTACCTCTAGTGGTTGTCCATCATCCATGCGCAGTCCTCCATGCATCCAACGCAGTTGAGATAGAGGTTCCAAGGATTCCAAACTGGGCCTTGTGTTCAAGGCACTCTCCCTTGCGTCTAACGCCACTACATGGGCCAAGTCCCAAGGGCATCACAATACTTCACCAATCTCTCCAACTTCAAGTACTTGCTTTGTTGACCCAAGATCAAGTTGCAATTCCATGATTTTAATAAAGTAACACACAAAGTTTTGAATTTTAAATACAAGGAAGATTACTAGTTAGTTAAGAGTTATCAGAAAAGATTTGATTCTATTTTGATTCAGTTTGAATTTGAACTTTAGGTTTTGGTTTTAGGTTTTAAAATAGTCTAGGGAACTTGTCCACGGACAACACATATTACACTACACTTTACAATTTTGTTTACTTTGCACCATGAGCCTAATCTCCTTTGTTAAGGTTAGGAGCTCTATTTACCTTGATGGATTAATATTATTATTTTTCTACTTTTGATTAATATATTGATGTTCTATTCAAGAAGTGATGAGTTTCATTCTTCATCTTAAGGGTTAGAGTGTACTGGAAAATAACTTTCACTACAAAAAAAAAACTGGTTAAAATGTCGTTAATATTAAGGCGGTTTTGTATAAACGCCATAATGTTCATGAATTAAGGCAGTTTATGTTACTGCCATAATGTATTTGTAAGTCAAGGAGTGATTTTGGCAGTAATAACCGTTGTTAGAAGAAAACCCAACCTAAATCTAATTGCGAGTCGCAAAGTAGAGCATGAGCAACGAGCTTCTCCTTCAGTGGCTTCTTCTCCTCCATTGATGTGAGCTTCTCTTCTATTCTTGTGAGCTTTTCTGCCATTGATGCCATCTTCTCCTCTATCGAGCTTCTGCGCTCTATGTTGTGCGAGCTTTTTACCCTAACTCGTCTTCTTCGTGTCCGTTCTCACTTCTTGGTTTTTATACAAAATTCTCATCCTCTTCTTCTTCATCTTCTTTTGATTCATGATTTGTTACTTCCTCTCTGGTTATTACTATTCTTTGGATTCCTTGTTTTATGTGTGTGAGAGTTACATTGGTGTGGCAGAATTCAAAAACTACATCGCCGCTGCTCTGCGAGCTTCTCCTCCATCAATGATTCTTCCCCTCCATCAGTGTCATGTCCATCAATGCTTCTCCTATGATGGTACTTTTGCTTCCATTGATGCGATTTGTGAGGTATTCTGTTAGCTTCTTTTCTTCGAGCTTCTCTTCTCCTCATCAACCTTATTTTGTTTGATTCTATGTTTTGATTGTTCTATGCTAATTGCTACTTATTTTATTTAATTACAGGTTATGATTTTCTTCCTTTTTCAATGTATTTTTAGGTAAAAAATTAGGGATTGTTAGAAGAAATTGACTAATTGAGTAAGGTCTTCACTGAATTTTTTCATAATTATAGGATTGATTAGAATCATGTGAATACTTGTTTTCTCCTGGTATGACGTGCACTGTGAACTGCATAGATGTTCTTCATGTTTTCTGTTTGTAGGAAAAGCTTTTAAGGAATTTACTTGAGTTATACTTTTTTAATTTTGAAAGCATGGAGTGTCAGAGTCTCAACCAAATTATTTGAAATCCAATTAATATTCTAACATGGTATGTGTAATTATTTATATAAATTTTTGAAATTTAGCTTGTTCGACTTGTTGGTTATATCAAATTTGTAATCACTGTAGTCGAAGAATTGTAACATACACAATGAACTGGGAGCAATTAATTGCTTAAGTTTAGTTTATTATTTGTTAAATTTGTGTGTTCAAATTCATAGAAAGTGGTCACCAAGCCCAACCTCTAATTCATATTTGCCTTCACCATGTTTTCCTTTCTTCATGAAACCCAAATTTGACGTCGCTAATATAATG
This sequence comes from Arachis hypogaea, assembly GCF_003086295.3. Classification (NCBI taxonomy): domain Eukaryota; kingdom Viridiplantae; phylum Streptophyta; class Magnoliopsida; order Fabales; family Fabaceae; genus Arachis; species Arachis hypogaea. Next base: position 30,459,075 of record NC_092048.1, read on the forward strand.
CTTCTCTTAATGTTAGTACATGGCTATACCTCATTGGATGCCTCTAATATATACAATGTTTTTGTTTTATGACAGGGGCTAATTATCTCTGTGAGGTAATGTGGGCCATAATTGCTTCTTCTTTTAACTATCTTTTTCTTTTCTAAAATTTAAATGCCACAAGTAGTACAGAGACAACAATAAATATTTTGTTGTTGTCTATAAGATGCATCCTAGCAATTAGAGTTAGTAAACCATATTCAATTCTTAGAAACATTTAGTAATAATGTACTTTATGTGTTTGTTATTTTGCTTCTTAGAAATTGGAATCATTTAATTACTTCCAGTTTAGTGTTTCAATAACTCTCTTGCATCCTTTGTATATTGAAGAATTACAACTCAATTACTGTCACGAAATAATACATATCTGGTTTATTACTAGAACATCACCTGCTTCTTTAATGTGTGGCTTTTAGACAAATGAAGGAAAAGATACTTAAATCCTCAAGAAGGAAGAGCTTTTCTTTTTCCACGTAAATCTTGAGACGTTCAAGTGATTTTGGGATATTTTAAGAAAATCTACAACTAACTCCATCACATGTCAACCTCACTTCATGTTGCTTTATTTTGGGATATGTATATGTTGCTCCAGCTATCCTAGGTTTCCTGAGCTAATTTTCAGACTACTTTAGAAACCAGCCTGATTTTTCTTATTAGCATAGTATATATCAAATAATAAGCAGAGGATTGAGCAATAGATTGAGATAGGTAGAAAAAGAAGGATTCAAATCACTTGTTTAATGACATATTGAACCTTGTCTATTAAGCAAAAACTTTCTTTTTGTTTTATGTTGTTGAATCATACTTGATTATTGAACTTTTACTTTGTCCATGCTTGAGGGAAATGACATTTGTATTTGGGTAAAGTACTATTTTAATCCCCAATATTTGGGCTAAATCTTAATTTAGTCCCTAATGTTTCAAACGTATTTTTTTTGTCCCAAAAAATTTTGAAAGGATCGGATTCAATGTTGTCCCGAATTAGGATTTAAGTCAAACATTGACATTTTGAATATATTATTATACATTCAGAAGCAAAAATGCTCCAATCATCCTGAAAACATCTCACACCAACTTTAGGTCCTGCTCCCATAAATGCTCTATTATATTAAGTAATACAACAGATTTTTACTATAATTTGGTGGAATCCGATTGAGACTCAGTTCAATTGGTTGGATCTCTGAAGTTTTGACCTGGTTGCTTGAGTGGTTTGATGTCCAATCTGGATTTTAGAACCTTATATGAACCATCTCTCATACAAGCTTAAGGATAGAGGGTCATTATTAGGCATGGCAATTTCCCCCGGCGGGGCGGGTATCCGCGGGGAATTACCCGCCGGGGGACGGATTTGGGGGAAGTTTTTTACCCATGGAGGGCGGGGACGGGGACCCGTGAAATAAACGGGGCAGGGACGGGGAGCAAGGTCCCCGCCCCGTGGAGACCCGTGTAATACCTACATATAAGAAATAACAAAAGTACCCCTATATATATATATATATATATATATATATATATATATATATATATATATCATTTATAAGAAACCCTAAGCCATACCCTTTCTTTTCTCTCAGCCGCCACTACTCACTCTCCTTCTCAGAACTCAAATCCTCTCCCTCTCGGCCTCTCCTTCTTGGTCCCTCTCAGATCCTCTTCTTCTCTTCACCACCCTCCTCCACTTTCCCTCTCTTCGCCACCCTCCTCCACTCTCACCGCCGTCTGCGTCGTCGCGAGCCTTGTCCCCTCTCACAGCTTCCACCTCTCCCTCTCAAGGTCACCGGGAGGAGCTTGAAATGTCTGCGTCGTCGCGAGTCTTGTCTCCTTCTCTTCGGCAGAGGCACAATCGTTCTTTGTCGTTGCCATCTTCGTCTACGGCAGGGGCATTGTTCCCTGTTATCGTCTTTGTCTTCAACAGAGGCAGTCCGGTCTCCATCTCAGCGTCTAGCAAGATCCTTTTTCCGTTCGCCGTTCTTTTTTCCGGTAAGTCAACCTTAGATTTCATTTACCTTGAAGCATTTTTCATTAATTATCTTGTGGTTTCTGTGATTTTCTTTGAATTTCATAGAAGTATCTTGTGATTGTACCTCATATATGGGCCTCTGTTTGTTTTTTAATAATGTAGTAGTTAGAAGAAACTGGGATTGAATGTTTAAAATTATGTAACCTTCGATTTTTTTATGCAGATTCAAACAACTCAAAAGCTACTATCACTGCCATTATGTGATGAAAGAAAGGCTTAAGATTTATGTTTTTGGAATGTGATGAATAAGTTTAGTATTTAGATTTATTTTGGTTATTTTATTAATATGTTTGATGATTGAATTGAGACAATATTAGTTGTTGCTGTTTAAGTTTATGAAGGCTATAAAGAGTATGCTTGTAATGATAATTTGTAGATTATCTTTATCTTTCTGCTTTTTAATTTTTCTTTTTTCCTGAATTTTTTTATTTTTTTTAAAAATCCGTGGAGACCCGCGGAGACTCTGATCCCTGGTGGATATGGGGTCTCCGTTACCCGTCGCGGGGATGGGGCGGGGACGGGGACGGATTCTGGGTGGCGGGGGCGGGGGCGGGGGGCATGTCCCCGCCCCCATGGGGACCCGTTGCCATCCCTAGTCATTATTGGTTTTATATATGTAATACTTGGAGAACATCTTCAACAAAAAATTTAACATATCGTGAAGCTTTAGATTATTTTACAAAGAAAAAACCTCAAGTAGATCCAACTGTGTGGTTGAACTAGTGACTAAGTGCTAATTTCAATAACTGCTTTTTACATGTTATGACCATTTGCTAACTTTTTTTCACTTCATTGTTATTTCATATGTTGGACATTAATTTTGGGCTAGTATTCTGCATGATGAACATGTGTTTAGGTTAATGTGTTTTCTTCTACAACTTACAAGTTACAAATTTGTTGGCTTTGGTTGACTTATTTCAAATTAGTTCAATGTTAACTTTATTTTTGCATTTTATTTAATTTTTTATTTTGAGCTATCCCATCCACATTGGTAATACTTGCTGGTTTCATGTACTCATTCTTGCTAATATCCTGCTGCAGGTTGATAGAGGCTGAAGGCTAAAATTTTATTCTTCAGCCAACAGAAAACAATTCAGAAGCTTCTCACACAACACATGAATATCTTAGGTGATGATAATGGCCCTATTCTTCAGGTAATTAATATACATGCTTTTTAACTACACTTTACATTTTAATTAGTTTAGTATGTGTTCATACCCTAGGTCGAGCTATCCGACCTGGGATGACTCGAGATAAAGCGACCAACCTTTTCAGGACAGACTATCCGACCTCGTCTCAAAGAGCTCGGCCAAATCAACAAGAGAGCCCAGTAAAAGGCCCAAATAAAGGAACACGACCCAAATCCTAAGGCGGCCTAAGCCTATAGAGATAAGGGCGGTTCCAATAAAGATATGCTGACCTCAACTCTAAAGATAAAGATAAGATAAGATAACTAACTTATCTTACCCAACGAAGGTCACATCTCAACACTATAAATACACTGGAGCACCCAGGTATAACTCATACTCTGATTCTACATAAAACCTGTTTAATACCCATGCTAACTTAAGCATCGGAGTCTCTTGCAGGTACCCCCCACCCTCCGGTGGCCAAGGATCAGAAGTGCAGCCAGTCCAACAAGTCGGACACAACAGCCCCGGCCGCCACCAGCCAGCCGGACACGTCATCTCCGACCAATACAGAAGATCTCGTCCGAGATCGACCTACAGTTTCAGGTAACCCTCGGAACATTGGCGCCGTTGCCGGGGAACCTGGAAGTCATCCCATCACCATGGCGGACAACCATGACAACGATCACGATTCAGGTCTGGAGGATCGAACACCGCACAAAAACGCGGATGTCACGCTACAAGACACTCCGGAGACCAGCAAAGACAAAGATTTGCCAAATTCAGGAGCCATAGAAGCACTCTTAAATCGCCTAAAACAACTGGAAAAAGAAACCCAGCAACAACGAGAAATCGGAAGAGATCTACAAAGAGAGATGCGGCGACGTCGGGAGTTGGAAGAAAAACTGCAGCAATTGGAAGCCGATCTCAAATCAAAAGCCCCTCGCGCTAATCTCGAAGAAAATTCACACAAAGAGCAAGACCCCTTCACTAGGGAAATCATGAAAACCAAAATTCCAAAAGACTTCAAACTCCCGGATATGACCCTGTACGACGGCACCACGTATCCCAACCACCATCTTAGTAACTTCAGAAGTAGAATGTACCTCACTGACGCCCCAGATGCTGTTCGCTGTAAAGCCTTCCCAACAACTCTCACAAAGACAGCTATTCGGTGGTTCGACAACTTACCCCCAAAATCCATCTCAAGCTTCGACGACTTAGCCAAAAAATTCCTAGCCAGATTTTCCATTCAAAAGGATAAAGCTAAACATGCCCCCAGTTTATTAGGAATCAAACAAGGAGATCGGGAGAGCCTTCGAAACTACATGGAAAGATTCAACAAAACATGCATGGACATACAAAGCTTACCCACGGAGGCCGCAATCATGGACTCATCAACGGCCTACGAGAGGGACCTTTCAGCCAATCTATATCAAAAAAGTACCCGGCCACCCTCGACGAAGTACATGAGCGAGCAGAAAAATACATCAATATGGAAGAAAACGCTCGGTTAGGAGAGTCCTCGAAGTCGGGAGCTTCCCTCCGTGACAGAGACAAAGAATCCAAAAGAAAAGACGACAGAGAAGGGGAGAAAATTAAGAAGTACCATAACTATACTCCTCTTAGAGCATCCCTGGTCGAAATATATAAAGAGGTCTGCCATACGGAAAAAATTCCCCCAGCACGGCCACTCAAAGGCAAAAAGGGAGGAGGAAACCGAAAGGAGTATTGTGAATATCATCGGGTCCGGGGATACTCCACCAACGAATGCTTCGACTTGAAAAATATCATAGAAAAATTGGTAAGAGAAGGAAAACTAGACCAATTTCTGGCCACACGAGATGACGACAAAGAAAGAGACGAAGGGATGAAGACACAGAACGAGCGAAACGATCACCTCGGATGCCAGAAAGACATGTCCACATGATACATGGCGGATTTGAAGCAGGAGGGATCTCCAAATCCTCTCGTAAAAGATACCTCAAAGAGGTATACCATGTTGAAGGAGAGGAGGGAGCACTCAACATCCTGGCAATAACATTCACTAAAGAGGACGCAACCGGCATCATTACAGGACACGACGATCCAATGGTTATCACTATCATATTGGCAAACGCCAACCTACATCGGACGCTAATAGATCAAGGGAGTTCTGCCGACATCTTATTCAAAACAACCTTTGATAAACTCGGCTTAGAAGAAAAAGAACTTAAAGCATATCCAAACAGTTTGTTCGGGCTAGGAGACACTCCGGTTCGACCACTAGGATACATACCACTGCATACAACCTTTGGAAAGGGAGACTAATCCAGGACCCTCAAAATAGACTATATTGTAGTCGATGTAAGCTCAGCATACAATGCTCTCATAGGCCGGACCACGCTCAACCAACTCGGCGCAATAGTCTCGACCCCACACCTATGCATGAAATTCCCAACTCCAAAAGGGATAGCCACGATAAAAGCAGACCAGAGGATGGTGCGTCGCTGTTACAACGAGAGCCTCAACCTCAGGGGCAAAGGAGAAGAGTTCCACACAATAGAGCTGGGCGGAGTTCAACGACGAGAAGAGTTTCGCCCCCAACCAGAGGGCAAGATAGAAAAAATTCAGATCGGGGACACCTCAGAAAAAATAACTAATATCGGCACAATCCTCAAAGGAGATTTAAAAGAACTGCTAATACAATTTTTGCGAGATAATGCCGACCTTTTTGCATGGAAAGCCGCAGACATGCCAGGCATAAACCCTAAACTAATGTGTCACAAGTTGGCAGTTTATCCAGGATCTCGACCGGTCCAGCAGAAACGAAGAAAACTCGGGCCAGAGTGATCCCAAGCTGTGGAAGAGCAAGTGCAGGCACTGCTGGAAGCTGGATTTATAAGAGAAGTCAAATACCCACTATGGCTAGCCAACGTCGTTTTGGTGAAAAAAAATAAATGGGAAGTGGCGAATGTGCACCGATTACACAGATCTTAACAAAGCTTGCCCAAAAGACCCATACCCACTCCCGAGTATTGACGCCCTGGTAGATGCTTCCTCTGGATATAAATATCTCTCATTATGGACGCGTATTCAGGATACAACCAAATCCCCATGAACCCACCGGACCAGGAAAAGACCTCGTTTTTAACGCCAAAGGCGAACTACTGCTACATCGTAATGCCTGTCGGCCTTAAGAACGCAGGAGCCACTTATCAAAGATTGATGAATAAAGTCTTCTCGGATCACATCGGAAAAATCATGGAAGTTTATGTGGACGACATGCTAATTAAAACAAAAAGCGAACAGACACTATTGACCGACCTAGCCCAGGTGTTACACCATCAGGAAGCATAATATGCGACTCAATCCAGCAAAATGCACCTTTGCGGTAGAAGCAGGCAAATTCTTAGGCTTCATGCTCACACAGAAAGGAATTGAAGCAAATCCAGATAAATGCCAGGCCATACTCAACATGAAAAGCCCAACCTGCGTAAAAGAAGTACAACAACTCAACGGGAAGTTGGCCGCCCTATCCCGATTCTTAGCAGGAGCCGCAATAAGATCTCTCCCCTTCTATGCTACCTTAAGAAAGGGAAAACAGTTCGAGTGGACGACCGAATGCGAACAAACGTTCCAAGACTTTAAAAAGTTCTTAGGACAGCCACCTATCCTATCCCGACCTCAAGAAGGAGAACCACTCATACTATATCTTGCAGTATGAGACAAGGCAGTAGCGTCAGCACTGGTCCGAGAAAGCGAAAACGGGCAACAACCCGTCTACTTCATTAGCAAAGCACTGCAGGGATCCGAGCTGAACTATCAGAAAATAGAAAAATTTGCTTACACTCTCGTTTTAACATCTCGGTGACTCTGCCCCTACTTCCAGGCCCACACCATTAAAGTTCGAACTAATCAGCCCTTAAAGGGAATACTGTAGAAAACAGATTTAGCAGGCAAAATTCTACAATGGGCAGTCGAGCTGTCAGAATTTGACCTCCAATATGAAGCTCGGACCGCCATCAAATCACAATACCTGGCCGATTTTATCGCCGAATTCACAGATGCCCTAGAAGCCCCCATAGAGTGGAATCTGTATGTGGATGGTTCTTCAAATAAAACGGGAAGTGGCGCAGGAATTATAATAGAAAGCAACCAGGGAACCCAAATTGAGCTCTCCCTCAAGTTCGGATTCCCGGCTTCAAATAACCAGGCGGAATACGAAGCATTGCTAGCTGGTCTAAAACTGGCTGAAGAGGTGGGAGCTCTAAAACTTAACATTTATAGTGATTCGCAAGTGGTCACATCACAGATAGCAGGGAGCTACCAAGCCAAAGATCCCACCATAAAAAGATATCTGGATAAGACCAAGCAACAACTCGAACGAATCGGGGAATACAAGATCTGCCACATACCCCGTGAGCAAAATGTTCGAGCTGACGCACTCTCAAAATTGGCCAGCACCAAACCAGGGGGCAATAATAGAAGCCTCATCCAGGAAATGCTACAGAATCCCTCAATCTCGGAAACAAAAAAAGTCCTAACCATAACGGGCCAGGACCAAGGATGGATGATCCCCATAATTAACTACCTCAAAACAGGAACACTCCCCGCAGAAGACAAGGAAGCAAAAAAGCTAAAAAGGGAGGCACAGTATTACACCATCATAAACAACATCCTATACAAAAGAGGGATCTCGGTACCATTACTAAAATGTGTGCCGACCTCCCACACCAGGGAAGTGTTAGAAGAGGTACACAGCGGCATTTGCGGCAATCATCTCGGAGCACGGGCTCTTGCCAAAAAGATACTCCGGGCAGGGTTTTACTGGCCAACTTTACAGAAAGAATCTACAGAATTTGTAAAGACATGTCCACCATGTCAGAAACATGCCAATTTCCACATCGCCCCGCCAGAAGAACTCATCAGCGTGACTGTCCCTAGGCCTTTTACGAAATGGGGACTCGACCTTCTCGGCCCCTTTCCCCAGGGATCAGGGCAAGTTAAATTCCTCATAGTAGGGGTAGATTACTTTACAAAGTGGATCGAAGCAGAACCATTAGCCAATGCCACTGCCCAAAGAAGCCGAAAATTCTTATACAGAAACATTGTCACAAGATTTGGGGTCCCGTACTCAATAACCACAGACAATGGCACCCAATTCACAGATACGGGCTTCAGAAAATTAGTAGCCGATTTGTATATAAAGCACCAGTACACCTCTGTCGAACACCCCCAAGCTAACGGACAGGCCGAAGCCGCCAACAAAGTCATATTGGCAGGGTTAAAACGGAGATTGCAGGATGTGAAGGGAGCCTGGGCAGAGGAACTCCCACAAGTCCTATGGGCATATCGAACAACACCACATTCCACCACAAAGGAATCCCCATTCCGGCTAACATACGGAATGGAGGCAATGATTCCAATAGAAATTGAGGAAGGATCGCATAGGGCAGTCCATTATAATGAGGGAGCAAACTCCCAACTCCAGAGGGAAGAACTCGACCTGCTACCTGAGGTTCAGGAAAGAGCTCGGATTAGAGAAGAAGCGCTAAAACGCCAAATGGCTTCTAGATATAACCAAAGGATAGTACCAAGAAGTTTCGCTGAAAACGACCTCATCTTAATCCAAAAGGACATCGGAACAACTCGACCCGGAGAGGGAAAGCTGGTAGCCAATTGGAAAGGACCATACCGAGTCATAGAAGTACTCGGGAAGGGCTACTACAGAGTGTCCGAACTCGACGGACGGGAGCTTCCAAGGTCATGGCACGCCTGCAACCTAAGAAGGTACTACAGTTAGAAAAGGTAAAGTGTCTCATTAGTGGATGCCCTCTTTTTCCTGAAAAGGTTTTTTAATGAGGCACCAGGTTGAGACATACCCAATGTAAGAGGATGAGAAAATTCCCATATGTATATATTTGCATTTTTCTTTGAATAAAATTTATCTAGGCGTCCTACAAAGATTTCAAGACGCATTAATTTGAAGTATTCATCGTCCGATTATAAAGCTACAGGTCGGCAGAAAGTGAAAAATAATTTCACTGCACGACCACGATAAAGATGAGTCGTCCGATAAAGGTGAAAACGCGATTCACCCAAAGGACGAGCTAGAGATGCCAACCACTTTCTACAAATCGGCAAAGATGAACACAGAATAATGTAAGAAGTTATAGAAAGCAATCTAAAAAAGAACCTGACGAGGTCTTACGGATAGCTAATAAAATAACTTAAAGACTGGCCGGCGTTCGGAAGTCGGACGAAGTCAACCCAAGTTATAAGTAAACCCTGGAAAGAGGTCTGGCCAACCCTATTAAAGAGGATTACTTTAACTTAGAAGGGCTCGACCTAGCAAAGTCAGCCCAAGATGAAAAAGTTATAAAAGTAATCCCTGAAAGAGACCTAACTAAGGTCCAAAAAAGAGGATTACGAAATAACTTAGAAGAGATCGACCTAACGAAGTCGACCTCCTACAAAAGACAAGTTATAAAAGTAATTCCTGAAAGAGACCTAACCAAGGTCCAAAAAAGAGCATTACGAAATAACTTAGAAGAGATCGACCTAACGAAGTCGACCTCCTACAAAAGACAAGTTATAAAAGTAATCCCTGAAAGAGACCTAACCAAGGTCCAAAAAAGAGGATTACGAAATAACTTAGAAGAGATCGACCTAACGAAGTTGACCTCCTACAAAAGACAAGTTATAAAAGTAATCCCTGAAAGAGACCTAACCAAGGTCCAAAAAAGAGGATTACGAAATAACTTAGAAGAGATCGACCTAACGAAGTCAACCTCTTACAAAAGACAAGTTATAAAAGTAATCCCTGAAAGAGACCTAACCAAGGTCCAAAAAAGAGGATTACGAAATAACTTAGAAGAGATCGACCTAATTATAAAAGTAATCCCTGAAAGAGACCTAACCAAGGTCCAAAAAAGAGGATTATGAAATAGCTTAGAGGAAGTCGACCCAACGAGGTCGATCCACTACAAAAATCCAAGCAATCCCTGAAAGAGACCTCACGAAGGTCTGAGAAAGAGGATTACAAAAAAGAGTCTATCAGGGGACCAACGCAAGGCAGTAAAGAACACACGCAAAGCAAGAAAACCAAATTATATAAAGTTATAAAGGCCTTGAAGGGTCACTAACACTGACTACCCAAAGGGTAGCAAGCTACTTGTCTGTTTTTTTAAATAAAAAGTTGCTAGGAAAGCAACTAAAAAGTCAACATCTTAATAAAGTTCCAAAAAACGCCCACAAGCCGGGCCAACTACAATCAACAAACATCAGAAGTTTTCTCGGCAGCATCATGAGCTTTCTTGGCGACATCAGGACCAGGAGAAGGAGGGCGAGTTTGAAGCGGCACCGCATCAACAGTCCCATCCTCCCGATTCAGGATCTGGCAATCCAGGTCAGGTACAACAGGAGGAGCGGAAGAAGTCGGCGCTTTGGTGGAAGACACAAGGGGAGGAACAACTTCATCATCATCACCCTCATCATCAGGGACAATCTTGCCATCTCTGACAACATTATCCAAGCTAAAAAGGGTAAGATCGGCCTCGGGAGCAATAATTCGAACTTGCTCTTTCAAGTTCTCGTAAGCAGCAGTTACGCTGCCAACAAGATGACTTTGGAGCTCAGCATAATCCTCCCGGGTATTGTCGAGTTCTTCCCTCAGGCGCCTCCCCTCCCTATAGGAAGTCACATAGCTGTCCTTGTGCATCATGGCCGCATCCTCAGCCAACCTCAAGGAAGCAGCCAGCGCCTCGGAACTCGCCTTCTCATTTTCGAGGTCCTTCTCCAATTTGACCACCTTTACCTCGAGCTCCTCCTTCAAACCCTTCATCCAGTCAAACTCTCGTTTCGCCTCCTCCATAAACACCTTGGTAGCATGGAGAGGAAGATTCTGGGCAGTGCGATGAAGTGCAGCTGACATAAAGGCCATCCTCACATGATTCTGAGCCATAAACTCCAAATGATGGAGAATGGACACATCATCCATAGGAATGGTACCATATGGCCCAATTTGTTGATCTATAAACTCAATGGCATTGAAATCAGGAGTGTTGAGGTCGAAAGGCTCAGAAGTCTTTTGCTTTTTACTCGGAGGAGCGGTGGATGGAATCGCAGAAGAAGAAGGAGGATCCACCAAACGAACCCGAGGTACCGGGATCGCCTTCTTCACCCCAGGAGAGCTCGGCATGGCCGGCTTCTCCCGGGGCTGGGAGGACCCCTCCCCAGCAGCCCGAGCGACAACATTCCTGGCAGCAGTCGCCTTCTATGCCCTCTTAAAAGCTTTTATAGACTCATTGTTCTTCATTGTCTCTGCAAATAAAATAGAAGTCAAGCTACAGATCAAACAAGTTGAAAATACAGCTAGAAGCATCGTAAGACAAACAGCAAAGGAAACACAAGATACCCAGTTCAGATTGAAGAAGAGAAGGATTGGTTAGAAACTTCTTTGTGTCAAGATGGGGAGGCTGACCCCAACGCTCCTCTAAAATAGTCACAAAGGCTCGCTCAGCCTCATCCAAGATGTCCCAAGAGTACCTGGAGACCCTAACATCCTTCTGCCACTCTAGGGGAAAGGCGGGCTCATCATTTTCATCCAAGAAAAAGGGCCGAGATCCTTCAACAGCTCGGACCTTGAAAAAATAGTTTTTAAAATCCCGAAACGATTCGTCAAACATGGAAAAAACTTTCTTTCCTTGGGTAGAACGGAAGGAGACCCAAGCTGACTTCTTTTTCACCACACCAGGCTTAGTCAAGACAAACAAGTAGAAAAAGAGAGATTGGAAAGCTGGAATACCAAAACTATCACACAACAATTGGAAGATTTTAATAAAACCCCAGGAGTTGGGGTGAAGTTGAGAAGGGGCAACATTACAAGACCATAACAAGTCAATTTCAAATGGAGTAAAGGGAAGAGTAACCCCGAGTTGACCAAAAAAAAATCATAAGCATAAAAGAAAGGGCGATTGTCAACAACTCGAGTCGAGAAACAGACTCTCTCATCAGAGGAAGGAGGAACAATCTCATAATTCTTCTCTTCACCAGAGTTACTACAGACGCTGTGAAACTGCCTAAGCTGAGAACAAAACTCAGAGTTAACCAGTGAGACACACATGAGAACCATGGAGTCCACCCAATCGGCCATACCCGCAGGGACCTGGGAAGGCGTCGCTACGACGTTATTTCGGGAAGACATGAGGTCAACTAAGATCCTACAAAAGAAAAGAAGAGCGGATTACTCAAAAATATCTCGGGCATGGGTCAAAACATCTCGACGGGCAGATAAACAAAAGGAAAACCCCAAGACTCAAACCAAAAGTCCTGGGGCATCCTTTGGAGGCAATAACAAAGCAAGATTCCTAGAAAAAACCTACACCCCAGTATCTCTCAAAACAAGGAAAGAAGACCTAAAGCAGCAAGCATTTCGTCCATCAAGTTAAAAAATGCAAAAGTCATCAAAGTAACTATCTTTCTACAGTCTACCAGCGAAAGCACTGTCAAACGTCAACAATGCCAAACAGAAAATCACCAAAGGCACAACCTTTCTCAGAATTAGGCGAAAACCACCATCGAAAGCACAAAACAGGAAAGGCGATAGCATGCGAAAACCCTAAAAGCATTAAGCAAAGGCAATCATGCAGAAAATGAAGAAATCCCAAAGCATGCAACAAAGTCAAGCATGATAAAAACAGAAAGACCCAAACTTTCTCCAAAAAGAAGATCAAAAACTCCATCGCAAAATCAAAAACGACGAGGAAAATACGAAATGGGACTAATGGTGCACGAATTGTGAATCACACTTTTCACAACTCGTACCACTAACCAGCAAGTGCACTGGGTCGTCCAAGTAATACCTCACGTGAGTAAGGGTCGAATCCCACGGAGATTGTTGGTTTGAAGCAATCTATGGTTATCTTGTAAATCTTAGTCAGGAAGTCAATTATGTTTATCAGTTGAATTGTGAATAAACAAGAGAGCATGAATTAAAGGTTACTTGTTATGCAGTAATGGAGAATATGTTGGAGTTTTGGAGATGCTTTGTCCTCTGAATCTCTGCTTTCCTCCGTCTTCTGATTCACACACGCACGTCCTCCTATGGCAAGCTGTGTGTAGGTGGATCACTGTTGTCAATGGCTACCATCCATCCTTCCAGTGAAAATGGTCCAGGTGCGCTGTCACCGCACGGCTAATCATCTGCAGGTTCTCAGTCATACCGGAATAGGATTTACTATCATTTTGCGTCTGTCACTACGCCCAGCACTCGCGAGTTTGAAGTTTGTCACAGTCATTCAATCCCAGAATCCTACTCAGAATACCACAGACAAGGTTTAGACTTTCCGGATTCTCATGAATGCCGCCATCAATCTAGCTTATACCACGGAGATTCCGAGTATGAAATCTAAGAGACATTCATTCAATCTGATGTAGAACGGAGGTGATTGTCAGACACACGTTCATGGGTTGAGGAAGGTGATAAGTGTCACTGATCATCACCTTCTCCACAGTTAGGCGCAAATGGATATCTTAGATAGGAGCACGCATGTTTGAATGGAAAACAGAAATACTTGCATTAATTCATTGAGACACAGCAGAGCTCCTCACCCCCAACAATAGAGTTTAGAGACTCATGGCATCAAAGAGTACAAAGTTCAGATCTAAAATGTCATGAGATACAAAATAAGTCTCTAAAAGTTGTTTAAATACTAAACTAGTAGCCTATGTTTACAAAAAATGAGTAAACTATGATGGATGGTACAGAGATCCACTTCTGGGGCCCACTTGGTGTGTGCTGGGGCTGAGACTTAAGCAATTCACGTGCATAAGGCCATTTTGGGCATTCAACGCCAGGTTTGGATCCATTTCTGGCGTTGAACTCCAACTTTTAATCCTTTTCTGGCGCTGGACGCCAGAATTGGGTAAAGAACTGGTGTTGAACGCCAGTTTACGTCGTCTATCCTTGAGCAAAGTATAGACTATTATATATTTCTGGAAAGCCCTGGATGTCTACTTTCCAACGCAATTGGAAGCACGCCATTTCGAGTTCTGTAGCTCCAGAAAATCTACTTTGAGTGCAGGGAGGTCAGAATCCAACAGCATCAGCAGTCCTTTTTCAGCCTGAATCAGATTTTTGCTCAGCTCCCTCAATTTTAGCCAGAAAAATACCTGAAATTACAGAAAAACACACAACTCATAGTAAAGTCCAGAAATATGAATTTTTCCTAAAAACTAATGAAAATAAACTAAAAACTAACTAAAACATACTAAAAACTAAATGAAATTAACTCCAAAAAGCGTATAAAATATCCGCTCATCACAACACCAAACTTAAACTGTTGCTTGTCCTCAAGCAACTAGACAAATAAAATAGAAGACTAATAGGTTGAGAAGCAATAATATCTCAGAGTTTTTGAGTGAAGCTCAGATTCTAATTAGATGAGCGGGACTAGCAGCTTTTTGCTTCCGAACAGTTTTGGCATCTCACTTTATCCATTGAAGCTCAGAGTGATTGGCATCTATAAGAACTTAGAATTCAGATAGTGTTATTGATTCTCCTATTTCAGTATGATGATTCTTGAACACAACTATTTCATGAGCCTTGGCCGTGGCCCTAAGCACTTTGTTTTCCAGTATTACCACCGGATACATAAATGCCACAGACACATAATTGGGTGAACCCTTTGGATTGTGACTCAGCTTTGATAAAGTCCCCAATTAGAGGTATCCAGAGTTCTTAAGCACACTCTTCTTTCTGCTTTGGACCTTGACTTTAACCGCTCAGTCTCAACTTTTCACTTGACACCTTCACGCCACAAGCACATGGTTAGGGACAGCTCGGTTTAGCCGCTTAGGCCAGGATTTTATTCCCTTAGGCCCTCCTATCCACTGATGCTCAAAGCCTTGGAATCCTTTTTATTACCCTTACCTTTTGGTTTTAAGGGCTATTGGTTTTTCCTGCTTTTCTTTTCTCTCTCTCTTTTTTTTTTTTTGCTGCTTTTTCTTGCTTCAAGAATCATTTTTATGATTTTTCAGATTATCAATAACATGTCTCATGTTCATCATTCTTTCAAGAGCCAACATATTTAACAGTCTTAAGCAACAAATTCAAAAGACATATGCACTGTTCAAGCATTCATTCAGAAGACAGAAAGCATTGCCACCACATTTAACTAATTAGAATTTCTCTTATTAAAACTCGAAATTATATTGCCTCTTATTCAAAAGATCTACTACTTTATTCATGTTTGCTGATGATGAAAAAAATAAACTATAGCTTAATTGGAGATAAAATCAAAATAGACACTAATTACTACTATATGACTCCTAAGGTAAACTTCTATAAGGACACTATCACAAAATTAAGGCAGAAATTGGAAATTAACAACCTTTATTCTGGGAGAACGGGGGTTCCTCTGATCTTTGGGGTGCTTGGTCCTGCAAGAGATAACTTCTGGCGCTTCAAGTCCCTTAAGTCACGCCCTTGCTCCTCTTGTTCTTTAAACATATAGGTAAGAATTTGACTGTGTTCTTTTTGTTCTTTTATGATTTGTTCCATAGCTTCCCGTATCTTGGTAACAGACGTCTCAAGATACTCCCAATATTCAGATTGAGGGATTTCTGGGAGAAATTCCTGCGTTTTCTTTTTGATGGGATCATCCTGTGCTTGTTGTTTTTCCATTGATGCCTTGGTGATTGGATTCTCAACTGAGATGTACTCAGTTATTCCCATCCTTACTCCAGCATCCTTGCAGAGCAGCGATATCACGCTTGGATAAGCCAACCTGGCCTCTTTAGAATTTTTGTTAGCAATTTTGTAGAGTTCAGCTGAGATCAGCTGATGGACTTCCACTTCTTTTCCCATCATGATGCAATGGATCATCACTGCCCTTTTAACAGTGACTTCAGAACGGTTGCTAGTAGGCAACAGAGAATGCCCAATGAAGTCCAGCCATCCTCTGGCGACTGGTTTGAGATCTTCTCTCTTTAGTTGATTTGGGACACCCTTTATGTTGGTGGTCCACCTGGCTCCAGGGATACATATGTCCTCTAGAATCTTATCCAGACCCTTGTCTGTTCTCATCATTCTCCTGTTGAAGGAATCTGGATCATCTTTCAGCTGAGGTAGCTTTAAGATCTCTCTGATCTTGTCAGGGGTGGTATGAACAATCTTTCCTCTGACCATGGTCCGATATTCATAGAAGGCAGTTCCCGATAGTTTTTGCTTGTTAGTCTGCCACATATTAGCATAGAACTCCTGGATCATATTCCTTCCCACCTTCGTTTCAGGATTAGCTAGGACTTCCCAGTTCCTGATTCGAATTTGCTCCTGGATCTCCGGATATTCATCTTCTTTCAGATCGAATCTAACTTCCGGGATCACTGATCTCAGACCCATTATTTTGTTATAATGGTCTGAATGTTCTTTAGATAAGAACTTCCCTTGATTCCAGAGTGGTTTTGGAACGCTCTCTTTCTTGCCTCTTGGAGTGGGTTGTTTTCCTTTAGGAGCCATGATCTTAGTGATCTCGGATAAACACACCAAACTTAGAGGTTTGCTTGTCCTCAAGCAAAAGAAAAGAAAGGAGAGGGATGGAAGGAGAGCTAGGTGCAATTGTTGATGGAGGAGGAGGGAGGCCGAACCCAAATTTAAAGGGAGGGAGGGTGGGTTTTCAAAAAAAAAAGAGATAAAGATATGATAAAAAGATTGATTTGGAAAAGATAAGATAGAAGATATGATAAGAGAGGATATAGTTTAAAATTGAAGAGATATGAAAGATTTTTGAAAAAGATAAATCTAGATTTTGAAAAAGATAATGTGGAGATTTGAAAAAGATATTAGTTGGAAAAAATTAGATTTGTTGTGAAAATAGGATTTGAAAAGAGTTGGATTGAATTTGCAAAGAGGCTTGGTGCTTATGGATTAAGATACATTTGATATTTTTAAAGTAGGATTTTTAGAAATTAGGAATTTTAGAAATCAGGGTTCTTGACATGTTTATGCAAGAAATCATGAATTGAAGTATGAAAATCAAGATTAGAATGAAAAAATATGAAGAAAAATGAGTTTGTCTCCTCCCTGCCATCCTGGCGTTTGAACGCCCAAACACTGCCTGTTTTGGGCGTTCAACGCCCAAATGCTGCTCTCCTGGGTGTTCAACGCCCAGCTGCTGCCATTACTGGCGTTCAACGCCCAGTGGGTGCCCATTTCTGGCGTTGAACGCCCAGATTGCTACCATTACTGGCGTTTTCTTGCCAGTGAGCTCTTTTTCTCTGTTTTGTGCGCCGAGTCCTTCTGTAACTCTGTGGACTTATACAAATGATTCCTCACCTTAGTGTCAGTGAACTTTATATAAACAAATAAAAATAAAAATAGGGCAAAATGCTCAGAGGATTGATGCCCCATGGCTGGGTTGCCTCTCAGCAAGCGCTTCTTTATTGTCTTTAGCTGGACCTTGCTGAGCTTTTAGTCTAGCTTCAGCCTTGAGCACTCTTGCTCAATGTTGCCTTCAAGATAGTGCTTGATTCTCTGTCCATTGACAATGAACCTCTTATCAGAATCAATATCTTGAAGCTCCACATAACCATATGGTGATACACTTGTAATCACGTATGGTCCCCTCCACCGGGATTTCAATTTCCCGGGGAATAGCCTGAGTCTAGAGTTGAACAGCAGAACCTTCTGTCCTGGCTCAAAGATTCTAGATGACAGCTTTCTATCATGCCATTTTTTTTATTTCTCTTTATAAAGCTTGGCATTTTCGAAAGCTGTGAATCTGAATTCCTCTAGCTCATTTAGCTGGAGCAATCTTTTTTCTCCTGCTAATTTGGCATCAAAGTTTAGGAATCTGGTTGCCCAGTAGGCTTTATGTTCCAGTTCCACGGGCATGTGACATGCCTTACCATACACAAGTTGGTATGGAGAGGTCCCTATAGGGGTCTTGAATGCTGTTCTGTAAGCCCAGAGAGCATCATCCAAGCTCCGTGCCCAATCCTTTCTACGGGTACTTACTGTCCGTTCTAGGATTCTCTTTAATTCTCTGTTAGAGACTTCAGCTTGCCCATTAGTTTGTGGATGATATGGAGTAGCCACCTTATGGTGAATTCCATACCGAACCATGGCAGAGTAAAGCTGTTTATTGCAGAAGTGAGTGCCCCCATCACTGATGAGTACTCTAGGGACACCAAACCTGCTAAAGATTTGTTTCTGGAGGAACTTCAGCACTGTTTTAGTATCATTGGTGGGTGTGGCAATGGCCTCAACCCATTTTGATACATAGTCAACTGCCACCAGAATATAAGTGTTTGAGTATGATGGTGGGAAAGGTCCCATGAAGTCAATTTCCCATACGTCAAACAACTCAATCTCCAAGATTCCTTGTTGAGGCATGGTGTAACCATGAGGCAGATTGCCAGCTCTTTGGCAACTGTTACAGTTACGTACAAACTCTCGGGAATCCTTATAGAGTGTGGGCCAATAGAAGCCACATTGGAGGACCTTGGTGGCTGTTCGCTCACCTCCGAAATGGCCTCCATATTGTGATCCATGGCAGTGCCATAGGATCCTCTGTGCTTCTTCTCTAGGCACACACCTACGGATTATTCCGTCTGCACATCTCTTAAAGAGATAGGGTTCATCCCACAAGTAGTACTTTGCATCAGTAATTAATTTCTTCTTTTGTATCCTGTTGTACTCCTTGGGTATGAACCTTGCAGCTTTATAGTTTGCAATATCGGCAAACCATGGTGTTTCCTGAATGGCAAATAAATGCTCATCCAGAAAAGTCTCGGAGATCTCAAGAGAGGGGAGGGGCGTCCCTTCTACTGGCTCTATCCGGGACAGATGATCAGCTACTTGGTTCTCTGTCCCTTTTCTGTCTCTTATTTCTATATCAAACTCTTGCAGAAGTAACACCCATCTGATGAGCCTGGGTTTTGAATCCTGCTTTGTGAGTAGATATTTAAGAGCAGCATGATCAGTATACACAATCACTTTTGATCCTACTAAGTATGATCTGAACTTGTCAATGGCGTAAACCACTGCAAGTAATTCTTTTTCTGTGGTTGTGTAATTTTTCTGGGCATCATTTAAAATGCGACTAGCATAATAAATGACATGCAGAAGCTTGTCATGCCTCTGTCCCAATACTGCACCAATGGCGTGATCACTGGCATCACACATTAGCTCAAATGGTAACGTCCAGTCTGGTGCAGAAATGACTGGTGCTGTGACCAGCTTAGCTTTCAGCGTTTCGAACGCCTGCAGGCACTCTGTGTCAAATACAAATGGCGTGTCCGCAGCTAGCAGATTGCTTAGAGGTTTTGCGATTTTTGAAAAATCCTTTATAAACCTCCTATAGAATCCTGCGTGCCCCAGAAAGCTTCTGATTGCCTTAACATTGGCAGGTGGTGGTAATTTTTCAATTACCTCTATTTTTGCTTGATCAACCTCTATTCCCTTGTTTGAAATTTTATGCCCAAGAACAATCCCTTCAGTCACCATGAAGTGACATTTTTCCCAGTTTAAAACTAGGTTGGTTTCTTGGCATCTTTTCAGAACAAGTTTCAGGTGATCAAGACAGGAGATGAATGAGTCTCCATATACTGAGAAGTCATCCATGAAGACTTCCAGAAAATTTTCTACCATATCAGAGAAAATAGAGAGCATGCATCTCTGGAAGGTTGCAGGCGCATTACATAGCCCAAATGGCATCCTTCTATAAGCAAACACTCCAGATGGACATGTGAATGCTGTTTTCTCTTGATCCTGAGGATCTATTGCAATCTGGTTATAGCCTGAGTAGCCATCCAAAAAGCAGTAATAATCATGACCTGCTAGTCTTTCTAGCATCTGGTCTATGAATGGTAAAGGAAAATGATCCTTTCTGGTGGCTGTATTGAGCCTTCTGTAGTCAATACACATGCGCCACCCTGTAATTGTTCTTGTAGGAACCAGTTCATTTTTTTCATTATGAATCACTGTCATGTCTCCCTTTTTTGGGACGACTTGGACAGGGCTCACCCAGGGGCTATCAGAAATAGGATAAATAATCCCAGCCTCTAGTAATTTGGTGACCTCTTTCTGCACCACTTCTTTCATGGCTGGATTTAGCCGCCTCTGTGGTTGAACCACTGGTTTGGCATTATCCTCCAATAAGATTTTGTGCATGCATCTAGCTGGGCTTATGCCCTTAAGGTCACCTATGGACCACCCAAGAGCTGTCTTGTGTGTCCTTAGCACTTGAATAAGTGCCTCCTCTTCCTGTGAATTTAAAGCAGAGCTTATGATCACTGGAAAAGTGTCACCTTCTCCCAAAAACGCATATTTCAAGGATGGTGGTAATGGCTTGAGCTTGGGTTTAGGAGGTTTTTCCTCTTCCAGAAGAAATTTCAGAGGCTCTTTCATGTCCTTTGAATCCTCTAAATCAGGCTGAACATCTTTAAAGATGTTTTCCAACTCTGATTCAAGACTCTCAGCCATGTTGATCTCTTCTACCAAAGAGTCAATAAGATCAACTTTCATGCAGTCTTTTGATGTGTCTGGATGCTGCATGGCTTTGACAGCGTTCAACTTAAACTCATCATTATTGACTCTCAGGGTTATTTCCCCCTGTTGGACGTCAATGAGGGATCGTCCAGTTGCTAGGAAGGGTCTTCCTAGAATGAGAGTAGCACTCTTGTGCTCCTCCATTTCCAACACAACAAAGTCAGTGGGAAAGGCGAATGGCCCGAATCTGACAATCATGTCTTCAATCACGCCTGATGGGTATTTAGTGGAGCCATCAGCAAGTTGGAGACATATCCTGGTTGGTTTAACTTCTTCAGTTAAGCCAAGCTTTCTGATAGTGGATGCAGGTATTAGGTTGATGCTTGCCCCAAGATCGCATAAAGCTGTCTTGGTGCATTGACCTTCTAATATGCATGGTATCAGAAAACTCCCAGGATCTTTGAGCTTCTCAGGAAAGCTTTTCAGAATGACTGCACTGCATTCTTCAGTGAGGAGAACTCTTTCTGTTTCTCTCCAATCCTTTTTATGACTCAAGATCTCTTTCATGAACTTGGCATAAGAAGGTATTTGCTCAAGTGCTTCTGCAAATGGAATCTTTATTTCAAGAGTCCTGAGGTAATCTGCAAAGCGAGCAAATTGCTTATCCTGCTCCTCTTTCCGGAGTTTTTGAGGATAAGGTATCTTGGCTTTATATTCTTCAACCTTGGTTGCTGTAGGTTTATTGCCTACAGAAGTGGTTGAAGAAGCCTTTTTAGAGGGGTTGTCATCAGCATGTGTATGTGTCTGATCCCTCACTGGCAATTGAGTGCCAGAGTTAGAAGCTGGAGTGACGTGAGATGCCAACTCATTGTCTGTTTCTGGCGTCTGAACGCCAGAACTGTGCCCATTTTGGGCGTTCAGCGCCAGGTCTTCCCCTTTTTGGGCGTTCAACGCCAGATTCTTGCCTATTTCTAGCGTTGAACGCCAGTCCTGCCTTGTTTCTGGTGTTGAATGCCAGTCCTGAGCATGGTCTGGGCGTTTAGCGCCAGCCTTCCACCAAATTTCTGGCGTTTTAGTTCCAGAATTACTTTTCCCTGGGCTCTTACTGTCCTCAGGTGAATTTTGGGTGGTTTGCTCATTTCTTAGCTTTTTGCTGCTTTGAGGTGGGGTATTTAATATTTTTCCACTTCTTAGTTGAACTGCTTGGCATTCTTCTGTTATTTGCCTTGACAGCTGCTGCTTTGTTTGCTTAAACTGTTCGTCCATATGTATATTAGCCATCCTTGTCTCTTGTAACCTATCTTTGAATTCGGCTAACTGCTTTGTTAGAAAGTCCAATTGCTGATTGAATTCAGCAACTTGTTTTACAGGACTGAGTTCAGCAGTTGCTGTTTTAACCTCTTCTTTCATGGAAGGGTTACTGCTTAGGTACAGATGCTGATTCCTGGCAACTGTATCAATGAGCTCTTGAGCCTCTTCAATTGTCTTTCTCATGTGGATAGATCCACCAGCTGAGTAATCTAGAGACATTTGAGCTCCTTCTGCAAGCCCATAATAGAAGATGTCTAACAGAACCCACTCTGAAAACATTTCAGAGGGGCATTTTCGTAGCATCTCTCTGTATCTCTCCCAGGCATCATAAAGGGATTCACTATCTCCTTGTCTAAATCCTTGGATGTCCAGCCTTAGCTGTGTCATCCATTTTGGGGGAAAGTATTGATTCAGGAATTTTTCTGTCAGCTGTTTCCATGTCCTTATGCTGGCCTTAGGTTGGTTATTCAACCACCTCTTAGCTTGATCTTTTACAGCAAATGGAAACAGTAATAGTCTGTAGACATCCTGATCTATTTCTTTATCATGTACTGTGTCAGCAATCTATAGAAACTGTGCCAGAAACTCTGTAGGTTCTTCCTGTGGAAGACCGGAATACTGGCAACTTTGCTGCACCATGATAATGAGCTGAGGATTCAACTCAAAGCTACTGACTCCAATGGAGGGTATGCAGATGCTACTCCCATATGAAGCAGTAGAGGGGTTAGAATATGACCCCAGAGTCCTCCTGGACTGTTCATTTCCGCTTATGTCCATGATGGAGAAAGGGAGATGATGTAAAATAGAGAAAATATTTTTATTTATTTATTTATTTATTTATTTCAAAAATGAAATAAATTAAAATAAAATAAATAAAAAATGAGTGGAGAATTTCGAAAAACTGAGGAGAGAGAGAAAGTGGTTAGGAAGTTTTGAAAAGGATATGATGATTTTTTGAAAAAGGTTTTAAATTTTGAAATAAAAATCTGAATTTTAGAAATAGATTTCGAAAATTTGCTTTTAAAACAGAGAGAAAAGATATTTTTGAATTTAAAGAGGAGAGAGAAAAATAATAAGATAGCACAAGATTTAAAATTTTTAGATCTGATGCTCCTTGTTTTCGAAAATTTTTAAGGGAAAAACACTAAGGAACACCAAACTTAAAAATTTTAAGATCAAGAAACAAGGAAAACTCAAGAACACTTTGAAGATTCACAAGAACACAAGAACACGAAGGAAGAACACCAAACTTAAAATTTTTAGAAAACCAAACTAAAATTTTCGAAAAACACAGAGAAATCAACAAGAAAACACTAAACTTAAAGTTTGGCATAGGATTTAATAGAAAAATTATTTTTGAAAAAGATTTTAATAAGAAAATAAGGATTCTAAAGTTTTAGCACGACAATAATACGAGACTCTAAACAAAAAGAGAAATTTTTCCTAATCTAAGCAACAAAATAAACCGTTAGTTGTCCAAACACGAACAATCCCCGGCAACGGTGCCAAAAACTTGGTGCACGAATTGTGAATCACACTTTTCACAACTCGTACCACTAACCAGCAAGTGCACTGGGTCGTCCAAGTAATACCTCACGTGAGTAAGGGTCGAATCCCACGGAGATTGTTGGTTTGAAGCAATCTATGGTTATCTTGTAAATCTTAGTCAGGAAGTCAATTATGTTTATCAGTTGAATTGCGAATAAACAAGAGAGCATGAATTAAAGGTTACTTGTTATGCAGTAATGGAGAATATGTTGGAGTTTTGGAGATGCTTTGTCCTCTGAATCTCTGCTTTTCTCTGTCTTCTGATTCACGCACGCACGTCCTCCTATGGCAAGCTGTGTGTAGGTGGATCACCGTTGTCAATGGCTACCATCCATCCTTCCAGTGAAAATGGTCCAGGTGCGCTGTCACCACACGACTAATCATCTGCAGGTTCTCAGTCATACCGGAATAGGATTTACTATCCTTTTGCGTCTGTCACTACGCCCAGCACTCGCGAGTTTGAAGTTCGTCACAGTCATTCAATCCCAGAATCCTACTCAGAATACCACAGACAAGGTTTAGACTTTCCGGATTCTCATGAATGCCGCCATCAATCTAGCTTATACCACGGAGATTCCGAGTATGGAATCTAAGAGACATTCATTCAATCTGATGTAGAACGGAGGTGATTGTCAGACACACGTTCATGGGTTGAGGAAGGTGATGAGTGTCACTGATCATCACCTTCTCCACAGTTAGGCGTGAATGGATATCTTAGATAGGAGCACGCATGTTTGAATGAAAAACAGAAATACTTGCATTAATTCATTAATACACAGTAGAGCTCCTCACCCCCAACAATGGAGTTTAGAGACTCATGCCGTCAAAGAGTACAAAGTTCAGATCTAAAATATCATGAGATACAAAATAAGTCTCTAAAAGTTGTTTAAATACTAAACTAGTAGCCTAGGTTTACAAAAAATGAGTAAACTATGATGGACGGTGCAGAGATCCACTTCTGGGGCCCACTTGGTGTGTGCTGGGGCTGAGACTTACGCAATTCACGTGCATAAGGCCATTTTGGGTGCTCAACGCCAGGTTTGGATCCATTTCTGGCGTTGAACTCCAACTTTTAATCCTTTTCTGGCGCTGGACGCCAGAATTGGGTAGAGAACTGGCGTTGAATGCCAGTTTACGTCATCTATCCTTGAGCAAAGTATGGACTATTATATATTTTTGGAAAGCCTTGGATGTCTAATTTTCAACGCAATTGGAAGCACGCCATTTCGAGTTCTGTAGCTCCAGAAAATCCACTTTGAGTGCAGGGAGGTCAGAATCCAATAGCATCAGCAGTCCTTTTTCAGCCTGAATCAGATTTTTGCTCAGCTCCCTCAATTTCAGCCAGAAAAATACCTGAAATTACAGAAAAACACACAACTCATAGTAAAGTCCAGAAATATGAATTTTTCCTAAAAACTAATGAAAATAAACTAAAAACTAACTAAAACATACTAAAAACTAAATAAAATTAACTCCAAAAAGCGTATAAAACATCCGCTCATCAACTAACCTGGAGACGAAAGAAGCTTCGAGGAAAAGTGGAAGCGCAGGGATAGAGGCTGCCCAGAAAAATGCCGAACGACGCCGCAAACACAAGAAAGCAGAAGCGCAAACGAAAGACAGAGAGCAGATGAGAGAAACAGAAAATGAGAGAGTAAAGGGAGAAGTTACGAAGAAGAAATGAAGAAAAGAAACCGTTTTTGATCGCGAAATTCAAAAATAAAAGCCAAGAGAGAATAAAGAGCAAAATTAATACCAATTAAATGCGGATATTAAAACCGCTTGCATTCCCAAAAAAGCGCTAATACAAAAGCGCGCGCTTCTAGAGGGAAACATTCTACAAAAAGACTCTACAAAGAAAGGAATCGACAAATGCTTGAGTTCGACTTTAAGAAGGACCGAAGTCAAGGACTCGACCTCAAAGAGAAGATCGAGCTCAAGCAGGGGCACTGTTCATACCCTAGGTCGAGCTATCCGACCTGGGATGACTCGAGATAAAGCGACCAACCTCTTCAGGACAGACTATCCGACCTCGTCTCAAAGAGCTCGGCCAAATCAACAAGAGAGCCCAGTAAAAGGCCCAAATAGAGGAACACGACCCAAATCCTAAGGCGGCCTAAGCCTATAGAGATAAGGGCGGTTCCAATAAAGATACGCTGACCTCAACTCTAAAGATAAAGATAAGATAAGATAACTAACTTATCTTACCCAACGAAGGTCACATCTCAACACTATAAATACACTGGAGCACCCAAGTATAACTCATACTCTGATTCTACATAAAACCTGTTTAATACCCATGCTAACTTAAGCATCGGAGTCTCTTGCAGGTACCCCCCACCCTCCGGTGGCCAAGGATCAGAAGTGCAGCCAGTCCAACAAGTCGGACACAACAGCCCCGGCCGCCACCAGCCAGTCAGACACGTCATCTCCGACCAGTACAGAAGATCTCGTCCGAGATCGACCTACAGTTTCAGGTAACCCTCGGAACAGTATGAAAATATATAAATATATCATAAAATTTTTTGACTTGTCTGAATATAAATTAGTTAAAATGCTAAAATTATCTATTTTTCTTAATTTAATTTTAAAAAATACAAATAAAAATAAAAAAAATCAACCAAATAGCCAATTTGTTAATTTTTATTTTTTATTATTCTTCCTAACACTTTATGATCTATCATGTGTTTTGCACTTTCAGGTTGGTCATGACATGAGAAGCCTACTGGCCCATTATTTCCTTTACTTTTCATTCATATATAATATGAACATATAATTATTGACAATAATGCACCTCACACTAAATTATGATTAATATTATTGTTTATTTGGAGCTGTATATTATTTCCTTTACTTTTCTTTCTAGGTTTATTTCTCACTATATATCAACTACTCATGTCTAACCAAGTAGAATCTTGTTATGCCTTTTCTCACTAGTAAATTATATGGTGTATATTATTGTAGGATCTACTTGTAGCAGGTACAGATACAACAACATATGGATTAGAAAGAGCAATGACTGAAGTACTCCACAATCCAGAGGTTATGTCCAAAGCCAAACAAGAGTTGGAACAAAACATTGGAAGAGGTAACCCTATTAATGAGTCCGATGTTGCCAAACTGCCATATTTCTATTATGTGTTTAAACATTCAAATAAGAGTACTTCAACTGTTTAAACATTCAAATGTGTGTTATGTGTTTGTACTGGGCAGTATGCAGTTTTTTGTTTCTTGTCAAGTTTTCAATTTTTCTCAGTTTTCTATAAGAGTTACTAGTGTGTTTACTTTATTGATGTTTTATTTCATTTATTAAATTATAAATTATTATATTCGCAGTAATCATCTTACAATAAGAGGTGCTTTCGTTAGAGGAATTGGGAGCTTGCATAATTTGTTGCATTGAGAAGTTTTTGCAAAGTTGTGAGGATTTATCATTATGAAGTTCTAAAGATGTATAGTCGAGACATTGAAATTATTGGTGTTAGTAAATTGGTATAGTGATTGGATTGGTGTTAGTCGATTTATTCATACAACTTTGTCATTTAGCAGGGAATGTGAGAATTCGTAAGGCTTGTCAAAAAGAAGGTATGCAAATTATTATAGAATTTTAAATTTGTCAATTAATTCAACTACTAGAGTGAATAACTACTATTATTTGCACTTTTCATTTTAAGTAGATGGCAAAATTTTGGCGGAAGATATTTTGAAATTAGGCAGCCAAAAAGAAGATACACAGGGAGAAACAAGATCATAATATTTTGTTATTTTCTTACTTTCAAAGTATTAGCCAAGCTAGTTACCTTGTTAGAAATTGGAGCCAATCTAAGTGAAGACATTTAGAATTAAAAAATCATGTTATATTTTATACTTTATTTGTATTAAAGTTATTACTTTTGATTTTCAATACTAAAAAATTCTATGTTATATTTAATACTTTATTTATGAATTACGTAATATTTTGTTTATAGGTTATGGTTTTTTGTTATTGTGAAATTTTAAACAAAAAATTATTTATTTAACACGGTAAAAACAACGGTTAAAATTATCTTTTTAAACGATAAAAAAATGTCACTTTTACTTGGTAAAAACGGCGGTTTCAAATGCCGTTTTAACCAATAAAAATGCCACTATCAGGGTAAAAATGGCGATTCAAAATGCTGTTTTAACCAACTAAAAATGCCATTTTAATCCGGTAAAAATAGCAGTTTCAAACGTCATTTTAACCAACCAAAAATGCCACTCTGCCAAGACAAAAATGGCGGTTCATAAGCGCTGTTTTAACCAATAAAAGATGCCATTTTACCCTAGAAATAACGGTGATTTGAATCGCCATTTTAACCAACAAAAAATACCATTTTATTTGGAAATAATGGCGGTTTGAACCGCCGTTTTAACCCAACTCAAAAATCGCCGTTTTAACCAGGTAATTGTGACGGGTTTTTGAAAACCGTCGTAATAACCAAATGGTGCTTCAAATTATGGCGGTTTTTCTTGAGCGCCGTTCAAGGTAATAATGGCGGTTCAAACGGCCGTAATAACCCTAAAAACTGCCGTAATTACCAAGTTTTTTGTAGTGTTTAACCTAAATTGAATTCCTCTATTATCTTGGAAGAGTTAATCTTTAGAATTAGGCTAGAAACTCCTTCTCATAAATCTTTAAGTGTGCGAGACTAATTTTGATAAGTGACATAAAATCAATTAGGGTTGGCTCTTAAAAATTCTATGGCTTTAAATCAGAAACTGTGCTTAAATTCTTATCCTAGTTAATTGATCAAGGAATAGACAGTTAATTATGTTAAGGAAAATTAAATTACTAAGGAATTGGAGTTTGGTTATTTAATTTTTGCCATGAACATATCTTTGTATGATCAAAGTAGAAGCAAGATGTGTTAATCCTGAAGTTTAAATATCTCTAAAACCTTAACATTCTCATCATCATTATTTTCATTCACTGCTTTGCTATTTATTTGTCTCTGTTTACACGTTAGTTCTCATTCCTCTGTTTTTGATTTGTCTAATTAGAAGTAATCAATTAAGTATTGTTTCTTAGTCTATTAATCCTTGTGAGAATGATAACTCACTCACCGTGGTATTACTTGATATGATTCAGTGCACTTGCCGAGTTTGAAAAAAGTCCATCAAGCCAACTGGCTCGGGATTATCAATCGAAAACCCACAATCAAGAGCAGCCTTGAAGCAAAACATTTAGAAGCCCAAAAAGGCTCTAGGAATCGATGTCTGGAAAATCAAATCTTTAGCTATATGCTTGTGGTACAACCGTATCAAGGAGAGGCTTGGGTAATTAGATCCGGATTATTGATTGAAATCTCGCTATCAAGAGCTGCCTTGAGATGAAGCACTTAGAGTTAACAATTAAAATATCTCTCTCAATCAGAAATACGAATTAAATTATTCAAGGATCAATAAAAAATTAAGAAGATGGATCTCATAATATCATCCGGACTTAAGTTTTTGAGGATTTTTCAATCCCAAGATTTCAAGATTTATTAAGAAGGAAAAGTCCGTTTATGATCACAAGGCTACTAAATCCCATTTGCTAAGATGGATATGAGCTTTAAAGAGATTCAATTCTTCCTCATTAAATCCAATTTTTTTTTTGCTTGAGAATAAGCAAAGTTTTAAGTTTGGTGTTGTGATGCGTTCGCATCTTTAGTACTTTTTCTTGCGTTAATTTCTTGTTTCTTAGATTTAATCATAATTACTTCTTTTAATCCCATCATTTTTAAGTATTGTTTTCTATTAAAGTATTTTCTAAGTGTTTTCAAGGAAATACAGGATTAAGAGAGGAAAATCAAGTAGCAACTAAAGCATAATCAAAGGGAAAGGCATGCAATCAAAGTATGTAAGGATCAAAGTCAAACAAACCATGCAGCATAGCTGGCGTGCCACGCCATGATGAAGGCGTGCAACACTATAGAGGAGAAGCAAAGCTGGCGTGACACGGCAAGGAGGGCGTGCCACGCCCTGGAGTATTTTGAAGATGGCGTGTAACACCATGATGAGGGCGTACCATGCCTTAAAAGAATCCAAGCTTCCTGGAAGAAAATAAGGCATGGCGTGTAATGCCTAGTGAAGGGCGTGCCACGCCCTAAGGCTGAGTGAAGAGGGTATGCAACGTCCTAGTGAGGCATGCAACGCCTGGCCCAACAATTAAAAGTGGCGTTTAATGCCACTGCTTGGCGTTAAATGCCCAGGCCCAAGATTAAGCTCTAGTTACACGCTAGTGAGCCCACATGTAATGCCAATAATGATTTTAACAAAGCACAACCACAAAGATGTGATTCCTAATTGAAGATTGAAGAAGATTATACTATGATTTAGTTCTGATTTAATTCAGTTTTAGGATTTGAATTATTAGGAGTTATCTTAATTATTCTAATTAAGATAAGATATAGTTTTTGAATTTGAATTAGAAGAAACTCTAGGTATAAATAAGTGAAGGACATTCATAGAGAGGATATCAAAAATTTCCTCCGTATTGTTTCTTTTCATTGTTGTTTTTCATTCTCCATGAGTAACTAATCCTTTTGTTAAAGGGTTAAGAGCTCTGTTTATGTTTCTATGGATTATTAATCTATGTTTTCTTTTATTTTAAAGTATTGCATTGATAAGTTTCATGATTGAGTTATTTGTGCTTCATCCTTAAAGGATTAGTAATATCGAAAGGTATGCTAATCTCATTTCGAATTTGTTTATTCTCTTTCACATGACTTTTTGAATCGACTAGACATAGTGGTTTTTAAAGTATGTGACACATACATGATTTTCAATCACTCTAGTTTTGAATACGTGATATATAATTTGGATTAGAACAAATTTTGAAAATTGTGTTTTCTTATAAGATTCAATCGGACAGGACTAGCCTAGATACGTGACATATAATTCGACCTAAGGACTACTTTTGGATCTTATAAGGAACTGAACCGGATTTGTACTTAACCTCTTCAATTAATTGATTGTCCAAGACATTGGTAGTTAGTTAATTGAAGAGAAACCGATGAGCCAAGATATTGAAAATCGGTTAATTAAGATTCATTATTAAAAGATCTTTGCATGCTTTAGAATAAGGAAACAAGGTTTGATTTTTCTAGGGTTTACATCTCCAAAGTCCTTGATGCTCTCTCCATTATTATTCTCTTTCAATCAACATTACTGCCTCATAAGCACTCAACTTCTAAGATTCCAAGCAAGACACAACTTTGCCATCATCATTTCAAGTTTCATTGATCTAATTAGTTATTTAACTCAATATTTGCGTGCTCAATCCTTTAATCCTCGTGGGAACGATATCCACTCACCATGGTATTACCTGAACGATCCGATGTACTTGTCGGTATCCATGAGTTTCAATTTTTGCTCATCAGAAGCACCTGTAAGACCCCAGATTTTTAAAATTAAAATATGAGCTATTTGAGATTTGAACTTTATTTTATGAAAGACAAGAAAAATATTTAGAACAAAAACCGGACACTTATATTAAAGGTTTTGGCCCAAGATAGGGCCAATGGATCCAAAAAATCACAAATAGGCCCTTGTTGGGCCTAAGCCCAAGTCTTATAAGCCTTCCACCCTTTACACATTCAGCACAAAGAAGAGAGAAGATAGGAGAAGAGGAACCCTAGTGGCACTATTTACTACTTTACAAAATTGCTCATAACTTCTTAACCGTAGCTCCGATTAATAAGCCGTTTGCGGTCTCACATTGCTCTCCTCATTCTCTTCAATTCTATCTAAATATTATCATGAGTAAATCCAAAATCCATGCTTTATTTTTGAATCTTTTCTATTTTGTGTTTTTGGGGGTACATGGTGTTGAAATCTTTTAATTTTGGTTCTTTAAGGGTACTCTAGCATGGATTCTAAGCGGGTTCCACCCTAAATTCAAATGGAATAAAGTAAGGTGACTTTTTTACTCCTTCAAACCTCTATTTCCTATGAGCCCTAGGTTGATACATGTGTGATTTTAGTAATATTAGAGTTGCTTGCTTGTTTTTGGTGTTTGGTGTGATTGTAGAGCAATTCGTGAGGCTTGGTTGGCATTGAGCAAGCTTGGTTTGGTTGGAAAGAAAGAATTTAAAGGTTGGAAACCACCATCAACAAGGTAGGAATTTTTCTTAAAACTATTTTATTATCGAGAATTGTTATAAATCGATATCGATATAAAAATTGTATTTTTGGTGATTATGTGAGTCTCATGAATTGGTATATTTGATTGTGATTGTGAATGGATAATTGTTGATGTATTTGAATGATGAATTAGTATAAATGTTGTGATTTTGGTTACCTCGTGATGAGCTATGAAATTGAGTTGAATAAGGTTCGATGTGAGAATTTGGGCTTAAGACCGTATTTGGGTAAGTTTTGGTGAGTTGACATTAGGACAACATTGGTTTGATGATATTGATAATAGTTCAATGTTTGCCTTGCTTGGATTTGTGAATTTGTATGATTATTAATTAGAATTTAAACTTGTATAGAAAATGATAATTTAGATTATATTTAGTTGGGTTTAAGTATTGGTATGAGTCATTGTGTGTGGGAGATGATGATTGAAAATGGGATTGGAATGAGGAATGTATGAACTTGATTTTTGTGAGTTTGGTTGTTAATGAATTGGAAGATAGTGTAAAGATAAAAATTGAGAATAAAGTGAAATTGGGTATTAATGATTTTTTAGATTGAAATGGATAGATATGTTTTGTGTGACCTATTTGGGGTAAGGAATATGGCTATGTTGATCTTGAAAGAGGTAAACTGGAAGTTTTGTGAAAAGAGCATTATGTAGAATTTTGGGTAAAAATGAGTTTTTGACCAACTTTGATAGGCCATAACTTGGCGCTTAGAGTTCGGATTTCGGTAAAAGTTATATTGAATTCAAATTGGGGAAGCGATATTCAAAACAGTCGAAGAACAGGTGAAAAATTATTTTTGTACCAAAAGTTATGAGTTTTGGAAAATTAGAGTTTAGAACTGAATTCTGCAGAAGTTGCAGAAAGTTGGGGTCATGCTTACGCACGACCCATGCGTACGCATGACATTCTTTACAGAACTAAACATTTTTGTGCACATCCCACGCGTACACACAAAAGTGGACTCGTGTGTACGCACGAGGCATGCGTACGCACGACTGTCCTGTTTTTAAAAAAATGCTGGTTTTAACTGTTTTAGCCTATCTAACCAGCTTTTTAACTCTTGTAACTCCCGTATGAACTCTGATAAACTGTTTTAAGACTTATAAACATTGGGGTTGAATTTTGATGAATTAAACTGAGTTTTCTATATGAAACTTGTTAAAGAAGATGTTGAGGATGTTGTGGGGATGGCGGTTTCCCACCTACGGTGAAGACAGTGGTTTTGTCCCACTCACAGATTTATGAATTTGATGAATTAATAATGAATTGAGATTAATAAGTTTAATAACTCATGATATTACTAAAAGATATTGATATTGATTGATTGTGGCCTAAATGGATGGATTGGCAAGGTCTGAGTAGAATCCTGCTTGCGTGTTGATTGGATATATGTTTTTGGCAAGGACGAAGGTTTGTCTCGCTTGGGCATTTGTGATTAATAAAGTTTGATTTTATTCTTGATTATGTTTGGTTATAATTATGTTAATGATGAATTTGATGATGGAATGAGATTATGATTGATGTTGTGAAGACAGTGGTTTTGTCCCGCACATGGATAGGCAAGTTGAGAATGGAGGATTTACTTTCTTGTAGTGGTATGGATGTGAGAAAGGTGAAAAGACACTCTCTTTTGTATTATTTCTCCCATATCTCTCTCTAGCTGCAAGGTGAAAAGGCACTCTCCTTCAATGTGAAAAGGCACACTCCTTCGAAATTCCTCCAAGAGAAGGTGGAAAGGAACATTCTTTCGATGTGGAAAAGCACACTCCTTCGATGTGGAAAGGCGCACTCTTTTATTTGTATTCCTCCTGGGGATGCGCAAACTAAAGACCATGTCTGTGTTAGCTACCGGATGTGTTGGATTCTGGCAATTTAACTGACATGTGATCTCACGGCCAGTAGGACAAGCATGCATTATACTGTATTTGTTTGTATTTGCTTGGGTCTGCATAATTACTTGGCTTGCCTAATTGACATTCTGTTAATGGCTAATTGTACTACTTATCGTACTTGCTCTTTATGTGTGATTGTTTGCTTGTCTATTTGATTGCTTGAGTTCGTGACTTGTTGATTTGGAGTGTGGTGGCATGTAAGTGATTATATGTGGGGTCGGAGGCCGAGATTTAATTATTTTGGGCTGAAGGCCGTGACTGGTTGGGTCAGAGGCCGTAATTTGGTAAGTTATTAAAAGTTGATATGCACTTTGACTTGTGGTGGGTTGAATGTTGACTGATTTTGCTTGGGCCGGAGGCCGTGATTAATTATGTGATGGTAGGGGTGTACATGGGTCGGGTGAAATCGGGTTTGTCCTAATCCAGACCCGGCACTAAATATACAATGGGTCTATTTTTTAGACCATAACCCGACCCTAGACCCAATTAAACCTAAATATTTTCGGGCCACAATTATATCAGGTCCAAACCGGGTGAAAAACGGGCCTTTAAAGCTTTAACAATAATTTATAAAGAAACTTATTTAAAAAAAAAACTTATTTATGATGCATTTATTTATAAAGAAGAAACTTGTTACCGAGAAGTTGATATCCATATTTGAACTTGAATTTGCCTATAAATTCTAATTTGATACTTCTTTGATCTATTTTCTAATTCAAAAAGTGTGATTAAAAATAAAACAATAAGCTTATAATTAATATAACATAATAATAGAATTAATTTAAAGCATATATTCCTTTTTTTAGTTCCCTTAGGGTGCACATAGGATGGGTGAAGTCGGGTTTGCCTTGACCCAGACTCGACCCGAAATAATGACTGGGTCTATTTTTGAGACCCGTACCCGGCCATAGACTCGGTGAAATCACACCAAACGGGCATACACCCCTATGTGATAGGACAGAGGCCGCGATTGATTTGTGTTAATGTTTAGTAAATTGTGAAAAGTCAAACTAGTTCAGCATAAACTTAATGAACCTATACTTGGAACAGGTTAGTCATTCATACAATTTGGATTTTGAATAAGTGATTGTTGAATTTTGAAAGGTTTCATAAGATGAGCAATAATCACTACGATTGAAATCCATAATTTTTTTTACACATATCCTCTTATGACAATTCTAAACTTTCTGGTGAGATTGTGTAGTTAGGTTCTCACCTCCCTATAGACTTCTCTTTTCACGAAGCAAAACTTATGAGGTGGTCTTTACGCTTCATGGTTGTATTATCATAGATGTCTTTTCCCTCACCTTGTTATTGAGATTTATATTTTTGTAAAGAGGGATAGGAGTCATTATTGTAATGATGATTAATGTTGTAAATTACTTGTTTAAAGGATCCTTGTATGTGTGTGTGTGTGTGTGTGTGTGTGTGTGTGTGTGAAGTCTTGTGATTGGTATTGTATGTATGCATGCTTGTAAAACGAAAGAAAGGTATTTTTGGTTTTTCAAAGGAAAAATAGCAATATGGTTTCGAGTTAAAGGCTCCTCTATTTTATTATTATATATGTATGGTAGTCGTCGTAATATTCGCTCTATCAAAGTAGCGTAGCCGTAAGCGTGACTTTCTAATTGTAAGGATGTTATAGCACCTGTATTTTTTAGGCCAAAGGACATAACTTTGTAACAGTCGAATACATAAGTATTTGGTTATAACCAGAATAAACATCCATAAAACTTAAACATTGAAAGCTAGAAGAATTATCAACTAATTTATCTATGTTTAGTAAAGGACATGCATCTTTTGGGCTAGCCTTGTTGAAGTCGATGAAGTCCATGCACATTCTCTATTTGCTATTGTATTTTTTGACCATGACCACATTTGCTAACCAACTTGTAAATCGAATTTCTTTGATGAACCCAGCATCGAGTAGTTTTTGAGTTTCTTCTAAAGATGCTTTCTTTTTGTCTGTGCAGAGGTGTCTCTTCTTCTGGGCTATAAATCGGATTAAAGGATTGAGTGCGAGTTTATGGCAGATGATGTTTAGGTCTATACTGGGCATGTCTACTAGTGTCCAGGCGAATAAGCTCGCATGTTGTTGCAGTAAGTTGACGAGTTATTTTTTTCTTCTCCATATAATGCATCTCGTATGTAAGTGAATTTATTTAAATCTTCTGTCAGTGTCACCTTGGTCAAAGTGTCTATTAGTATAAGTCGGTCTTGTATGTCTGTTCTGGGACCAAGCTCTACCAAGGGATGTAAGCCCTCCGAGTTATAGACCGTATGAACATATTGTTGCTCAGATTGCTTTGGAGGGTTTGCTTTGATGCTTGTGTTTTAGCATTGTCTGGCATCCTTCTGGTTGACGTAGACTATGACGAGTATGTTATCCTACATACAAAACTTGATACACAGGTGTACAATAGAAACAACAGCACCAAATGTATTTAAAGAAGGCCTTCCAAGAATGATATTGTATAGGCTCTGATAGTCCACAACTAAGTATTGTATATCTAGGGTTTTACGCTTAGAATGTTCACCTAGGGTTGTTTGTAACCATATATAGCCACGTATTGGAACACACTCACCTGAGAAACCTACCAATTTGCCTGTTGATGGTTGCAGGGCTTTATTGCTTAATTGCATTTTTTGATATGTGGAATAAAATAGCACATCTGTACTGCTTCCTAGTTCTAGAAGGACTTTTTTCCACCAATGGCTTGCCGACCTACATCGTTATGTCCACGGGGTCATCTAGGTTTTTGTTTACTGCTTTGAAATAAGAAGGTTGGAATGTTATTTCTAGAATGTTCAATTTGGTGGTTGAGGTCGGTCCGGACCTAACTACTGACATCATGGTCTTGTATGACCTTTTCCTGGCAGTTACTGCTCCCTCCACCTGCAAAACCACTAGAAATGCAGTTAATAACACTACGGGATTGATTAGGGTTTTCGGTTACCTTATTTCTCTTTTCTTTGTGATTGTTATTTGTGTTTGAATGTTGGCTGAGCTCTGATGTATTTCTTCATTGTCCATTAATGTATTTATCCAAAAGGCCTTGCTGAGCTAATTTTTCAAGAAGGTATTTTGCTATAATACAGTCATTTGTGTTATGTCCGTACTTCTGATGAAAAGGGCAATATTTGAACTTGTCTACATAAATTTAGTCTTGGTAGGTTCCTGCTTTGTTTGGAGGTTTGATCAACTTGGAGTGCAAGATATCTCTAATGATGTCCTCCCTCTCGGTATTGAATAGAGTATATGTGTCAAACTTTAGTGTCAGTCTGAATGGCTTTTGGTCTGCCTTATTGTCGGGTGTTTGTTCCATTTGTCTTCTTCTCTGTTAGGGTTAATTCTTTCTACTTTTTGGATTTGTTGGAGTTCTTCTATTTCAATTTGGTTTGTTACCTTTTGTCAAAACTCGGCCAGTGTCTTTGGCTTCATCACTGCTATAGTCTCCTGGAATTTTCCAGGTCGAAGCCCACTCTTTAGTGCATAAAAGTGGACTTCTGGATTCATGTTAGGTATCTCCATGGCTGCTTTAGCAAACCTCGTCATGCAGTCCTTAAGGCTTTCATGTTGTCCTCGCATTATGGTGCTGAAATAATCAAAGTCATGCACATAGATCTTCAAAGCTGCGAAGTTGTTGACGAAGAGGTCTAGCTCTTCGAAGCTCGATATAAACTTGCAGGTAAACCAGAAAATCAGATCAAGGCATTACTGTCTAAGAAAGTAGGAAATGTACGACAAAGTATTGGGTCAGATGCACTGTTCATGAACATCATTGAGTAGAATTTAGTGACGTGGATGTTGGGATCATCGATTCCCTTATAAGGTTCCAGTGTCATTGGCAGAGTGAAGTTTCTGTACATTTGAAAGCTCATAATTTCCTTTGAGAATGGATTAGTTCTTTTTACTAATGGCTTTGGGTTGACTATCACCGCGGCTTTGGTTTCCGCAGTATGGTTGTCATCATCGTCATCATCAGAAGGATTTTTCTATTCCTCCTCGTCACATTGGCCATTTTGTTTCTAGTTCGAAAACTCGGCCATGAATTGGACTTCTGCCACAACGACTCATTGATAGCCAGAAGCTTGGCTTGAGTGGAGGGAAGAGGATGGTTACTTTGCTCTTCCGCCATAGGTTGTGACCTACAAAGAAAAGGTGAAAATAGGGTAGAAGAAATGATGGTGAGGTTAGTTTAAAACTTCAACCCCACGGTAGGCGCCAAATGTTCTTACGTAGTAAGGCTCGAGAGAGGTATAGCTCATCCAATCCAAGGTTAAATTCACTTCTACCTGTGCTTGATGAAGTATACGTCGGCTTCCAATGATGTACCTTCTCTCCTTAGAGTTTCTCCTTTTTATAAAGTTGTTACGTTATATCACAGTTATTTCGCGAGCCTGATATTTGGGTAACCATCTGTGAACATTTTTTCGAATAATTCTGTTATATCCAAGAATCTGTGTTACTCAATAAGCACATTTTATTTTTTATTCAAATTCTGATTTATAAGTAAATTCTGGGTCGAGTTATAGCTAACAGATTAATAAGTAAATTTAGGCCAAACTATAGATAACAGATCAATAGATAAAGTTGGGCTGAGCTATAACTACTGGATCATCCAATATTATAAATGAAACCTTGAGTGCTCAATACTAACGTTATGTTTTAGCAACATGAGAAAACAAAATAATGAAAAATCTACAACTTGAACTCTTGCAGTTATATAATATGATTGACATGCAGCATTAATCGATGATATTGATGATGGGATTCCAATCTTGTTGAATAAATTTATCCATGATGCAACAAATGGTTACTAAAAGATAAGACCAATTTCATACAAAAAGGAGCACTCCATATGAGTAGTATAGTAATAATTTGCACTTTTAGAGAATATTTCACTATAATACACCCCTTCCAGAACATTTATCCAATTATAAGTGCTTTCAGGTGGAGCTATGCGTAAACCTAACAATGGTTCATTTTCACTCAAATATTATGGCAACAAAACAATACTAAATTATACAACAACTTAAACATGGATACAATATTCAATCCTTAAGAGTAGGAGGAGTGAACTTGAGATAAAACTTCAGTCTAGTTTATGAGCCAAGAATCATATTACAAAAGCATCCCTTTTTGTGCCACAAAACTGCCGTACAGAGTAGAAGTGTACAAGATTTGGCCCGATCCGGCAACCCGACCTAGACCCGAATATTTTGGGAACTAATTTGGTGTGATTTTATCGGATTTAAGGTCGGGTAAGGGTCTCAAAAACAGACCCGGTCATTATTTAGGGTTAGGTCCGGGTCAAGCCGAATCCGACTTCACCCGGCTCATGTGCATTCTTAGGAGACTAAAAAAAGTATATATATTTTAAATCAATTCCAATATTATGTTATATTAATTATAAGCTTATTGTTTTGTTTTTAATCACACTTGTTTTATTAGAAAATAGATCAAAAGAGCATAAAATTAGAATTTATGCACAAATTGAAATTCAAATATGTATATCAGTTTTTCCGTAACAAGTATTTTTTTCATAAATAAGTGCATTATAATTTTTTGACATAAATTTTATCAAGACCTGAGTTTTATCGTTTTAGACCTGATTTTAGTGTAACCCGAAAATAGTAAAATTTTATCGGGTCTAGGGTCAAACAAATCTGACTTCACCCGACCCATGTACACTCCTAATACAAAGTAGAAAGCTATTGATTTAATACAAAATATCTACATATATCATTTTCTATATTTTTATGGGGTATATTAGCATAACAAATAATAAGGGAAAATGGAAAAAAAAAAGGTTCTGATTGCAATCAAATTTAAGCCAAAAATAAAGAGAATGAGAATGTTAAAAATAAAGTTGTGGATTCGTTACTTCTATTTTTAGGTGGGAGTAACATTAGCCAACATAAAAATATTTACAAATAGAATTCCGCTCTTTTATTTTTGAAAAATTAACAATTAAAAGCTTGCCTTTTTGTTTTTGCTATTTACACATTCTTTATTTTCTTTTAATCATAATGTCGAAGAGATGAGATGTTTGGATTTTTTATTTTAATAAATAAATTAATTATAATAATTATTGAAATAAATAATTTAAACGAGATAAGACACGTGATGTGACACGTGTATATCTCGTTTATCGTGACACGTGTATATCTCGTTTACAGTGTAAACCAGATATGTGGAGGCTTATCTCGTTTACACTGTAAACGAGATAAGTTTGGGAGACGTCTTTAAATATATGTCGTTCACAGCCTTTGACCAGGTCCCATTTTAAACTTTTCAACACCTTTCTCGTCTCTTTTACCACTTTCTAAGCATATTATCAATACATACGACGATGTCGCATGCAGCTGGTAACGATGGAGACATTAATAGACTGAACGAGACTTCACATTACACCGGGGCAGCCAACTTTAAAATTAGTTCTTTTGTGTTGAATTTTGTGCAATCCCATTTAGATATATTTTTGTATGTAGTCATGGTTAACATAGTCGCGAAGAAGTAGAATATAGTTTGTAGTGTTAGGAATAGGTGGCTTGTAGAAATTTGGAACTCTATTTAATTGTTGTAAGTTATTAATTACTACATAGTTATTAGTTTGGAACTCTATGTTCTAGTAAGATTTTTTTGTAGTATCAAATATATTAAAATTAAAAGAGTAATATTTGTTTAAAAAATAAGTAATTGAAGATGTAAATATGTTCTTAATTAGAAATATCTTTAACTTAAAAAAATATTTATTTAACTTTAATATTTTTTATACTAAAAAATTTTAAAAAACTTAAAAATAGTGTAAGAATTTAATAGAAAAAGTATAGAAGCCTATTTAAAAGTTAAAAAATATGAGGACCCTTAAACGTCGAAGATCCAATTAAACTTTTCACAATATTTCTTTATAATTCTGAACTATTTTTTTTTCAGAGGCATCACCTTCTACTCTTCTCAAGACATCCATGTACTACTCATATCCAGCTTTGTTTAAACTGTAAGCAGAGTGTTTATAAGGTATCTCTTGCCCTCGACTAATTTAAAACGACTCATGAAGTTTGCCACCATGTGTCTGATACAGTAAGCGTAGAATGTTCTAGGGGGATGCAAACCACTGTTGTAAGACCCCAAATTTTTAAAAATTAAATAATTGTCTATTTACAAATTATTATATTATATTGAGATGTAATTTTTAAAAAATTTATTTTTAACAAAAATAATTAAATAGAATTTTATAATTATTAAAATTTAATTTAATTACTACTTATTTTATTAAATTTAAATATTTATCAAAAATTATTTTGATTAAACAAAACTTAAATTTATTATTATTATTATTATTATTATTATTATTATTATTATTATTATTATTTCATTACTTTTGGTGAAAGCCATTAAGAAACCAAAGAAAATTAAAGAAAGAAACGTGCCTCGTATAAGTTTGACACCTAACCTTCTTTCACTCGTATAATTATCAATTAATTGCCACATTCTCTTGTATGATTTCTATTCAATATGACCGTGGATCACATGAAACCATGACACATATCCCATTTATTTATTAATCTCCACACTCATCATCTTACTTTATTTGGTACTTTCATCACGAACCAATATGAAGAAAAGAGAGAAGGAAGTGACCGAGAGAGAAAGAGAGAACCGTGATTTTTATTGATCTTTCGACTTTGATTTCTTACGATCCATAATTCTGATAAAAGATTTAATTCAATAAAAGTATTCGTATCCTCCTTTTTCACGTGTTGGTATAATTTTTATCCGATAGAAATTGACGGTGACGTAACTCCTCTATTCTTTGAGTTTGGCCAACTGGAGTTCTAGGAGGCACGAATAATTCTTGACATTTTTCTTTTTAACAGTTCGATTAGAAAGTATCTCCGGAGGTCCCGTTAATTTGATTTTGTACGAAGGTAAGAGATTTATTTTTAAAGTTAAACGTTTTTAATTTAGAATGCCTATAAAATTAATTGAATAATTGCAAATATATATATATATAATAGTAATGTTATTGAGTATGGAATATTGCTGTGAATGTGACTGATTTGGTTGTTACGAAAGATTAATTGGTGGAATTAAGCTTGGATTGAGGTTGTGAAAATGTGATTTGTTGTGGAATTGAGATTTACTTAATGATGGCGGATATTGTTGCAAGCTTGTTTGAGAAATTATTGGTTACTAGATATGTTAATTTGATCGGATGATATTGTGTTGAGCGTTGAATTGATTTAGGCTTGTGCTCGGTCTGGATTTATTGTGATGACGGTTTATTTGTGACTGTTTTCTGACTATTAAGAATTTTGCTGATTTGAGAATTGTTGAGAAAAAGGCTGGTGAATTGTTGAGGAATAGGGAACTCGTAAAGGTGGTTTAGTCCGAATTTTAGAAGAAATGCTGCCGAAATTTTATAAAATCTGAGGTCTTATTTGAAAAGTTATTTTAAAAGATTCAGTTTTGAAAAATTAAATTATTTAAGATTTATTTAGTTGAGAAAAGGTGTACTCTATTTTTTTAAACTCGATTTATTAAGAAAAACATAATGTTTTAAATCCAATTTTATAAGGAGAGATTTTGTTTTAAGTGTTGTTTTGAGCTCGGTTTTTTAAGAAAAGGAATCTCTGTCACAGGAGAGTAGAGAACAAGGATTTAAAGAATATATTAACTTAAAGAGATCGTCTGCCACAAGAGAGCAGATGTGACATTGTTTGGGCCTTAATGCCAAATGTAAAGTGGGGACGCCCACACACTGAGAACTATTTTCCAGATGTACGCTTATTGATTTGGAAAGTCACACTGTATGCGGCCTAGCCGTACTACTTATAAGCACACTGTATGCATCTGGAAAGTCATATCTGGGACTCGTGCCTGGATAATGTCGGGAGCGGGTAGGCAACCGACACATGAGCTCATGGCCTGCATTAGGGATAGACATGCATCATGTTGTTTGCACATTTGCATTTGATTGCGCTTGCTTGTCTTATTACTTTGTGATTGTACTGTTTACCTTGTTGCGACTTGCTTGTACATTGAATTGAATCTCTTGCTTGTACTATTTGTTTGTGAATGTATTAAAGTGATTACGAATTGGCATTTGACTGAAGATTAACTATGTGGCTGAGAAACGGGTAATGTGACTAGTTTTATATTTAAAATTTGTTTTGAGTTTAGAGATTTTAAAAAGAGGTAATTAGTTAGCTAAAGTAAAACCAAGGGTATTTTCAAAAGATTCGATAAAAATAAAGTTTATTTGAGTAAAGTTAATTGTTTGCACTTTATTTCATTATTTTTACAGTATTCCTATTCCCTACTGAGAACGTGTGGTTTGTTCTCACCCCAAATCTTCCACCCTTTTAGTGACATAGGTTCGGAGATTCAGTAAGAAGCTGCAGACGATTAGTAGATTTACTTGTGATTCCTGTTGTTTTTATAGAGTTCCATCGCCCTTGTTGCTTCAGGATTTTTTATTTTATCCAGAGGGATATGTATTGTATTTAAGTTTTATATTGAATTTAATTGTATAGCATTTATTATTATTAATAATTATGTGATTATTATTATTTGAAGATCTTTTATTACATGATTTTAATTACTAAAATCTATTTTCTGAAATTTTCTTAAAAACTGAAACATGATACTAACGTAAAGGCTCAATATTAAATAGATAATAAAGGAAAATGAGTTAGTAACGCCTTACTTTTGGTACGATCATGACGTGCTAAAGGTTAAGGTGTTACAACTGTCATCGGCACTGAAGCGAGCTTGATGGCCTGCGATCTATCCGAGATAACCAGTTGGCCGTCTTATGGGGTGACATGGCGTCTCAGATTAGTAAGGAAGAACGACCATGACTCGGTGCTGTCGGACTCGACAATGGCAAAAGCAATAGGTTGGATGTTGCTGTTGCCGTCTTGTGCCACCGCAATAAGTAACATTCCACTGTACCTCTCGTACAGATGCATGCCATCGACGGAAACAAATGACTTGCAATGCTTGAAAGCCTCAACACAGGATGGGAAAGCCTAAAATACCTTGTTAAACATGCTACAGTCGTAGACCAGAAGGTGTCCATCGTAGAACGGTCTGGTCCGTAGCTCACAAATGGTGCCAGGAAAACAGCTCTGCAGTGCCTGAAGCAGTTTTGGTACTTTGTTATATGACTCCTCCCAATCACTATATATTTGTGCAATTGCCTTCTGCTTCACCATCCACACCTTTTTGTAGGAGGGTTTAAAGTGATAGCTCGTTCGAACCGTACCTTGTAGTACCAGGATGCTGACAAAGGGGTTCAAATGTATCAACGACAGTATGACCTTGCAGATGAGACTGCTATCCAACTGTCGATGGTCTTGGGACATGGTGGGTGCTAAACAACTGTGCGCTCCACCAACCCTCTAGACCTCCCTAGCACAATAGAAAAGCATCGGCTCAACCATATTTCGAAACTACTATATATATTGCACAGAAGCAATCGAATGCTTTTAATTAAATTTGAACTCACCAGTATCCAAGGTTCTGTTGAAGGGAAACACGGAGACTCCATTGACACCCATTCGCAGCTTGACGGTATTGCACATGGTACTTTAATCGGTCTGACTCATTCACCCGATACTCAGCAGACCTGCGAATATTGTAGTTCTTCACACCTTACAGCACTGCCTCTCGGCATTTGAACCTGTGGCCGACCCGAAACTCTATCCCACTCCGTCTAGGTTGTTATCCTCTTTTCCTGTGTTGGAAAATGAAGTCCTCTCATGCATCGCATCCAGATTCAGACTATGATAGTGACTTGGTACTACCGACAACGCTGGAATTGGGTGGGGGGAGGCAAAGCATGGTGCGCTACTGCCTCAGTAGGCGTCTCCGGTACAAACTCATTCTCGTTGCTCTCTTCAGAAGAATCACTATCAGCACTATTTGGCACGTATTATTCATTTGACTCTTCGTCACCCTCCTCCACTGGAATGGCGACATGAATGGGTGGTGGTGTGAGAGGTCGGTTGCCTTGTACGTAGGTCGAGTGTACAGAACCAGCACGACC
Organism: Arachis hypogaea; assembly: GCF_003086295.3. Classification (NCBI taxonomy): domain Eukaryota; kingdom Viridiplantae; phylum Streptophyta; class Magnoliopsida; order Fabales; family Fabaceae; genus Arachis; species Arachis hypogaea. The sequence continues at coordinate 30,503,701 of NC_092048.1, forward strand.
AACATCTTCAACTTCGGAGGAAAGCTCCATCATTTGTTCCGCCATGATTCTCCCATGGATGTCAAACATGAGCCGCACATGCTCGTCCCCTACAAGTCGAAATAGTCGAAACTGAAAAACTCCATTACCCATAGGTGCCAGCAACCTATACCCCACTCTTCCCACCTCCCTCGCAACTGTACCTCCGAGGTTGCTCAATATCAAACTCTTCAACTCCAACAGCGTACTTACACGCTTAGAGGTGTCAATGGGGCAGGGCGGGCCGGGGCGGGGGATGCCTCCCAGCTCCCCATTCCTACCCTCAGATTTTTTCCTCGTCCCCGCCCCAATCCCCGCCATGGAGGGATAATTGCCCCCATCCCCATTCTCCGCATTTCCCATGTTCCCCACAGGTCCCATTCCCAATCTGTTTATGTTGAACATTTATATGAAAATTACCATAAAAAATTTTTAAAAAATATAAAAAAAACCACAAAACATTATTACAACACACAAACATACATATCTTATCTAAGATTACAACTTACAAGTCAAGAAATATAAAATAACAAATCATAGTCCATAAAACGAAATTTTAAAATACAACTTCCATTCTTAAAAAAAAGCCATAAAATAAGTCTTCAACTTCCAACAAACAGCTCCATGTTCTCTGCTAAAATACAACACAAACATGAATATATTAACATACATCATAAACAAGAATACCATATATTTAATAAGAATTTGACATAATAAAAAAAATGACCCAAACTCCTAAATCTCCATATCCATCACATAGTCCCAAGAAATTGGAATTTTCGACCCTGATTTACCTATATTATATCAACCAACAATTTACGAGAGTTAAATTTAACATGAAATTGAACTTTAATACGAAATAAAATTTGAGTTATTAGTACTTTTACCTGAAGAGTGTATCCAATGCTGAGTGCAAATTAACGCCTCAACCAGTTCACAATCCAATTTATTGTGATGTGGATGTATAACTCGACCACCGGTGCTAAAAGCAGACTCTGAGGCAACAGTAGAAATGGGAATGGCTAAAAAATCTCTTGTAATCTTTTGTAAAGTTGGATATTTCACTCCAATATTTTTTCAGTAGCCTAAAATATCAAAAATTTTCAAATTTGTTTTATCTACTATAACACTCTCTTCCAAATAGAAATCCAACTCAGTTTTTGTAGAACAATCTTCATATGTATCTTCCATAAATTGCAAGTAGATAGAGTTAAATTTTCTCTTTGAAGATCCTTCACCATGTCCAACATTCAAAGTAAAAGCTGAACTATCATCATTTGTTGCTCTTCTTTTAACCCTAGCCTTAAGTTGATATTCACATACTAATTCTTCCATCATTTTTCTTACCTTGCTCAGATGATTCTCACTTTGAGATCCATATATTTTAGGGAAAAAAATTTCAATAACTCCATCTTATACCTAGGGTCTAAGATAGCTCCCACAGCCATGACTTCATTAATTTGATCCCAATACTTTTCAAACTTACTAATCATATTTGTTGCCATTCTATAAATCATCTCATTGGGACTAAGCAACCACTCATTCAATGTCAATCTCATTTCACACACCTTGGGAAAGTACAAATTTGTCGTTGGATATAAAGTGCCAGAGAATAATTCAGTCACATTATAAAAGACTTCTAATTTATCAACAAGTTCATTTACCATTTCCCACTCATCATTAGATAGTACAACTTTATACAGAGATTCACGGTGTCTTAAACACTCAAAAACTTCTCTATATGGCAAAGCAAAAGCAAACATTAGATAAGTTGAATTCTATCTAGTTCTACAATCAAGTACAAGCTTTATCCTATAATTAATATTCAATTGCCTATAAGTTTCTTCAAATTTTTCTTCCCTTTTCTGTGTTGCAACCCAAAAAGAAACACTATCTCTGATTTTTTCAATAGAACCATATATATCATTCATGCCATCTTGCACAATCAAATTAACAATATGAGTACAACAACGCATGTAAAAAAATTCTCCTCTCTTAACAAAGTTAGACGGTGAAATCTTATCAAGCACAAGATGAATCATGGCATCATTTGTACTACAATTATCAACTGTTAAAGTTGACAATTTTCTATCTATTTTCCAATCATACAAGGAATTCACCAAAGCATCACTAAGAACTTCAGCAGTATGAGGTGTAGGCACATATGCAAACCTAGAGTAATGTAAATATAATAAACAATCATGACATTAAAAATTCAAATATTTAAAAGATGCTAAAAGCATAAATAATACCTTACAAGCCAATTTTGCAAGTTCCAATCATCATTAATAAAGTGAGCTATAATCGCCACATAGCCTTTGCTTTGACAATCAGCACTCCACGTGTCAGTAGTTATAGTAATGCGGCTTGAATTTTTTTCCCAACAATTTTAGAAGTTATGCCTTTTTAGCTTCATACATCTTCTCAGCATCACGTTTCAGTGTATTTCTTGTATAAAATTTGAACAAAGGTTCAGTCTCAGCCATAAACTCATGAAAACCATGTTGCTCAACAAACGACATACGGTGTTCGTCCCTAATAACCCCTTGTAAGTGCTCGTCGTGCTCCCTCTTAACCAAATGTGAAGTTTCCAACCACAAGTGAATCTGTTGGCCTTCCTGTTCCTGTCGAACCTGATGATTGCTGCACTGTTTTCAATATTGATTGCTTTGGTCCCCTAACAGTACGAATCGAGCAAATTCTAATGTGATCATGCAAGTGCTTAGTTTATTACTTCGTGTCACCTCCAATCTTTCTTTTGCAATATTTACATATTGCCTTCCACTTTTCATCTATTTTCTCCCTCCTAAAATGTTTTCACGCCTCAGAAATTAATCCTTTTTTGTTAGGTCCGTTTTGCACACTTTGGCTAACTTCTTGTCCTCCCTCTTGTATTTCTTCTTGTCCTTCCTCTTGTGTTCCTTGGACATATGCTTCAATTGCTTGACCGTCATCATCTTGAGTTGGCTCTGTCTCATTATTATTTTCAATAGGAGTCGAGTTTAAACTATTCATCCTATACAGTAAGATTTAATATAGAAACACTAAATTAAAATTCAATACATAAACACTAAATCACAGAATCAACTCAGAACAAGCAAATTGAACCCAGCAACTCAGAATCACGGAATCAGAGTTATTAACAAATTGAATCACAAAATCAAATTAAAACAAGCAAAAATAAATACTTTTATTATAAGATCTAAAAGCATGCATATAAGGGGATCGAAGTGATTGAAACGCCAATCATGGATTTGCTAATTTGCTTTACCCTTACATACATTTATAAATATTGATAAATACTTTTTTCTCTAATAACAAAATGTTCGTGCATTCTGACACAGCAAAATGGATTTACTAATTTACTTTACCCTTACAAAATGTTAGTACAACACATATAAAGAAAAGGTTCACAAACATCGTTGTACTAGTTAAGAAAATTTCAATTTAGGATTTAAACAAAAATGTTTATTGCAGTAATATCTTTGTGTGCTGTTAGGGGATATAAATCCTAATGAGATTGCTTCAATCTTGCTTAAAGTCATAAATAGAACAGCCAAGATCATAATTCATAAACAGAATAGCATAGCATAAACAGAACAGCATAGCATAAAGTCATAAACAGCCAATAAAATTAGAATTCAGAATTAATGAAAAATAAAAAATTAAAGTATGAAAAAAATAGCCACCAATTATTAGAAATTCATAGAACAAAGCATTCATTAAAAAAAAAACAACAGCCACCAACTTCAAAAAAAATCAAAATCACCATCAAATTCATGAAAAAAAATAAACACCTAAAGTGAAATGCCAAAATACAAGAAGAAAAGGAGAGAGCAGTGAATCTTACCAGGGATAAGGGAGAAATGGCCAAAGAGGTCAGAGACGCCGGTGAAGAGAAGAGCGGCGAACAACGCAGAAGAGGACGCACGGGGCGGTGCGGTGATGATGCAGTGAGTGGGCCGGCTGAAACGGACAGTGGCGAGGCCGTGACGATGGCGGTCGGAGGTGGCTGGCTGGGACGAGGGAGAGAACGCAGAGGAAAGGTGCAAAGACGAAGGGTTTTGCGAGGAGCAGGGTGAGGGACTGAGGGTATTTAGGGATTGGAATGCGGCGCTCTATGTGGGAACTGGGAAGATGAGTTAGGGTTTTAACTTTTCTATATATATGCAAGGTGAAATGACTAAAAAACCAAAATAAAAACTAAATTCTTAAGGGTATTTAAGTAATTTAATATATTCGGGGATTGTGGAGAATACGGAGATGGGGATCCCCGCTCAGGTCCCCGCATCTGCTTCGAAGCGGTCCCCGCAGGGATCCACACCTCCTGGGATTTTTGACACCCCTATACACGCTGAGTCCGCAACAGTATCGGATTGTCACACTCAAATATCACCCCGTTGTCGCCATTTCTCATATGACAATTGGGGTAATCACACACAACTACGTACATGTTATTACTGGCCATTGTTGCCTTTTTTTGTAAGAAAAATAGGACAGAAAAAGATATGAAATGTGTGTGGAGAACGCCAAGAGTTACATATCTTTTTATAGCTGCTGAAAATTTGCCCCATTGTATCTCATTTACACTGTAAACGAGAAAATTTTGCTAGTATCTCGTTTATAGTTTAAACGAGATATACACGTGTCACGTCCCCCTCTCTTATCTCGTTTACAGTTTACACTGTAAACGAGATAAGAGAGGGGTATTTATTTTGGTAAATATTTTTTAAATTATTTATTTCAATAAGTATTATAATTAATTTATTTATTAAAATAAAAAATCCTGAGATGTTTGTCTCTGCTAGGGTTCTTGTCATGTTCTTGTTCCATCCCCACAGCTACTACTGTGGCTGCCGCCACCGCCTCCAGCACTCAGCACCGTCACCACTCTTTCTACTGTCGCCGTACCACACTTTTTGGTCCCTTGCGTTGTTATGCTTCGTCTCTGTCCATGCGAACTACCTAGGTTTCATTTTATTTTATTTTTTTTATTGCTTTTTCTATAGAAATTTTTGTGAATTTGGATGTTTTATGTGGTCTTTGCACCACACTTTTTATTATATTTTATACTTCGGCCCCTTTTTTTGGGTTTTCATAAAAAAAAAGTTGCTATATGTCCTTGAAGCAATTTTAATACATTTTGTGAGACATAAGTCTGAGGTTACATCATGTAAAATTGGTCTTTATTAATTGAAAGTTAAATCTTATTTTCTATTGGATTGTCAGGCTAATTGACTAATTATTATTTTGTCATGTGAAAGATTCATTGACTGAACATGTTCCATGAGAATTGAAAATCTTAATCTCTTCTAGCAAAAAATTATCTTAATTAATTTCGGATTCTTTTCATAGTATTTTCCTCTTAGTTTTACACAATAATATATTTCATGTTATCCTAATGTGTATAGTTATATTCATTGTTAAAAAGAAAGAAAATAGACTGCAGTTGTGAGCTCGGGAAACACACATTGTTCAGTCTCTGTATTGCTAGTTCATCATTTTCTATTAAAAATTGACTATTTTGTTGGAACTACTTATATCTGAGGTATACTTTGAATTTTGTTAGTCATGCTCCTGCATTTCTAAGTCCCCCCCCATTTTTTTTTTAAAAAATTAGTATTATTAGTTTATTATTATATAATTAATATATATATTATTATTGATTAAATATATCTTTGTATATTACATACTAAAAGAATTTTACATATTAGTAATTTAATATGTATAAGTTATAATATATAGGGTAAAGTACTAAATTAGTCCCCTACGTTTGGACGTAATTCTGTTTTGGTCCTTAAGGTTTAAAGTATCCTATTTGAATTCAAAAAAGTTTCATTTAACTTCAATTTAGTCTCACTGTGAGGTCAAAGATAAATAATTAACGATTTGTCTTACATGACAGCAGTATAATTATCAACCTTGTCCTACATGACAGCAGGATAAATAATTATCGAAATAATCAAAGTTTCATATAGGACATTTCATTAATTATTTATCTTTGACCTCCGGTGGGACTAAATTGAAGTTAAATGAAGCTTTTTTTTATTCAAATAAGACACTTTAAACCTGAAGGACCAAAACAAAATTACGCCTAAACATAGGGGACCAATTTAATACTTTACCCTAATATATATTATAATATATTAGTAACAATTAACAAATAAATTTAATAAATAATAAAAGCATATAAATATATAAATAATTGAAACGTTATTAAAAAATATAGATTCGGATCAATATAAAAAGTAATAATTATAAAAAAAATTCTTGTTTTGGCTCTTTTTATGACAACCGTAACAACTGAATAGATTTTTTAAACAATAAAAATTATTAAAATAATACTTTAAAATAATATGAAAGACGAACTTTTAACATATTATATGATTGTATATGTTGAAAAAGAAAATATTTCAAAATTTATTTCAGATGGTAAATTGATAATTTTAATTATATGAAATATCATAGACCAAATTCAAAAAGACCAAAATCCTAAAGTATGTAATTGAATGTTAATTTTTATATAATATAATTATTAATTTTGATCTATATACTATAAATTATATTTTATTAATTTTTTATTATGTTATATTTTAATTTATTTTGTATTTAATTTGGCCCCCTCTTATAAGATTTCTGGATCCGCCACTGCCTACCTATTCAAAAAGGATCACGTTTCTGATATTTATTGTTAGCATGTTATTTAACTATCAAGAGGTATCTTGTTTTATTGGGTTGTGAACTGTGTTATGAATGGTAAAAAATATAATTTAGGGTTTCGTTCATGGATTGGCTTTTTTTTAGGTGGAGTTGAATTTTTATCTTTTTTTTCTATCTAAGTTGAAGGGGGTAAACTAACCTTTTTTCTAGTCCTTGTAGTATTATTCTCGAAAAAAGGACTACATATATATCCGAAATTCATTCATGTACATTTTTCAAAGTTGTTATTGTCCTAGCATGTGGTCAAAACTTGTGCTTTCCTAAGAAGAATGAATATTCTCATAGAAAATTTTAAAGGTATAACTTACTTTGACCATTTACTAGAATTTGTTATGCTATCTCTTTTTTCCCATTTGTATGTAACTTTAAACTTGAAACTATTACTTTTCATGGTTTAGAATTGTGTTTCTATGAAATACATCATACGTAGTTGACGTCTTTTTCTTAAATCAATGTTTGCCTCATGTGCCCGAATTGATATAAGGCATTATTTTTTGTTTAATTCTAAACACAAGCAATTCTCATACCTCCTGCAAATTTTCATTTGTCATTGGCTCTTTCTTGGGGCATTATCATCAGCTTGCTTTTATATGCACAGTCAATTAGGAATCTTGTATTGAATATGTAGTGATAGACTTCTTTTTCTTTGTGTTTTATTTTTATACAACACTAATGATTCAGTTTTGGGAGAAATGAAGAAAGACTACATGCTATATGGAGGGAAGGACACTACCAGAAATTAGCCTAGTTAAATAAATGTCTATGCGAATGCTAAAGATTGTCATATATGCTGTTAAGTTAATGCATGGTGCATTAGAATCTTCGTTAATTTTTTTTTGAAAGTTGTATTCAATTAGAACAATAATAAAAGATTTTCCAAAATGAGTTTTGGTTATTCTTGAAGAAATTGAAGCCAAAAATTGAGGTTATTTGAGGTGAAATAAATAAATGGAGTGTTATTTGTGTTGGTTCCTTTTTCTAAAGCTTTCCAAATGCCTTTAACGGCATTCCATGGCTTGAATATTTCAAATAGAGCTATTATCTCATCCTTTAGCTGAAATAGATATGCATTCTTATTTATGTTTTTACGTTAACCACATTTTAAACTAGTTTCGCTATATTCCAAGCTGATTGGGATTTTCTAGTTCTTGAATTGGAAAGATTTGTATTATAGAATTTGAATATGACTAAATTATGGTTTTTTACAAAAATTACTCTTGTATCAACACCATTTGATTACAATGAACAAAATAGTTTATATTCATTAGATAGATCAACATACTATGAATTGTGTGACACACAAGTTCTGATTCATCATTATGCTCTTTCGTCATTATTTCGTGCGATATTATGGAAACAGCTGGTTCAGCTTCTTGACTGAATTGAGTTTTTTTGTGATTTAACACAATCTTATTTAGCCATCTTGCACATACTTAAAAATAGCATCTATTAAATATATGTAAGCATAGAAATAAGGTAGCACTGCTTCACCATTTACAATTACCAAGTTAATGAGGGTAAGCAACAAATGTAAATAAAAAAATACAGATGTTCACCAATACAGCTAAAATATTATTTATTTAAGACAATGCTATAGTAGTGCAATCAATGCAATATTGTTGAAACTAAACAAAAAATGTCACCATTTAAAGAATGCTTTCCAGTCATTAGGGAGACTATATCTATTTTCAGAAATCGAAGCAACAACGATGTAAATATAGAGTGAAATATAATATTTGCAACTATTGTTAATGATATGGAAACACCATGAAAGAAATACTTCTGTTAATGATATAGTCATCTGCTACCCAAGTTTTTTCAACTGTTGTAATATAAACACTAATTATGCTTTATTAACATGCAACCATCCTGATGGTAGTTAGTGAGTCCTGTATGAAAAAAGTTACAAATAAAAGGATAAAGAGGCCTGATGTGGAACTCATCACAGTTGTGCTCACAATACAAATAGCATAGCAAATTAGCAATCACATAAGTGAAACAATGTGCTCAATTGCAAATTTAAGTACAAAAGATTTAGAAGAAACCTTGCTAGTTGTTACATTTGAAGCAATCTATGTTGTTAGGTATAAGCCACATTTGGCAATTTGCCACAAACTAGGTTCATCAATTTGTGACTAAGTTAGGTTTATGAGGTGTACTTTTTTCTCTTACACTTAGTTCTTCGGTGTAAATAATTAAAGGAGTTTCAAGATCAGATTTAAGTCCTTGGTAAGTCTCACTAAATCCAAGAGTCAAACTAATCTTAGAAGAAGATGCCCTGGATGAAGTGAACTCTTTGTAAAAGTTTCTATATGATTTTTTCATACATATCCAACAAGTATAAAACTAGGCCATTGAGGACAGGGACAATTTCAACTCCAAACTAAACAAAAGAAAATAGATACTCAATCACAATGTTAATAATCTGATCTACATAAACACGTGAAAAGACTAAGAATTGTGTTTTGAACATAATAATACACTAACGTGGTAAGACAATGTCAGATACAAGAATCAAGAACAGCAAACTCCCAAGCCAAGTAATCGCTTGACAGTAATAAAGTATAATATGAACATAATAGATCGAATTGATATGCAATAACTTCTAAGAATCTACTATAATATCTTCTGTACTTGAACCTTAGTCCATGCATAATAATGACATAGCAATGCTTCTCAACAACAAAGGTAAACGGTTTTGCAAAATTTTTATCTTCTACTGACAAAAAATATAACTAGTCAAAATTGCTAAAACTAACTGATGCTATTTGAAAGAAAGAAAAACATAACTTTATGAAGTGCTAAAATTGCTAAACTAACCAATGCTATAATTCTACACATGTTTAAAAAAAATATCAGCAGACTTTCTCATATTATTTCCTTTTCTAAATTGAAATTGAAACTTTGAAAATAAAGAAGCTAAATTGAGTGGTATATCTGAACTGAGTTATCGAACTAAAGTAGAGAGTTAGAAATAGCGAGTCCAAAAAGAAGAAATGTTGCTTCGACTTCGAGCACACACAGAAGAGAAACATGGCGAGACCACCCATCAGCGACGGCGAGATACGGCGAGACACGAAGAGAAGTAGGGTAACAACGACAGCGCACGGTGAGGAGCAAAGAACCAGCAACGACTTACGACAAGGATCAGAGAACGAGCGACCACAAAGGGAGAGGAATAGAGAATGAGTGACGGTGGTAGAAGGAGACAAGAATGCTAGGCAAATGTCTCCTCTTTAAAATTGTGATTAAAAAAGAAAAGGAAAAATGTGTAAAAAACATAAATAGAGAGATAAATGTCAAATTATGAATTCTTCTAAAAACAAAAAAATGGAGTTCTTTTTATAAATATTTTTTGGATGGTTAACGATACTTCCACGTCAAAAATGAAAGTAACAAATCCATGACCTAAAAATAAATAGTTAAATACTACTACTTTAATAACAAAAGAATAAAAAACCTCATAAATGGCGAATAAAAAAAAATTGGGTAATGACTTAAAGATATTGCTAATTCATTTTTAAAAGTTTTAAATTTGAAATGAAGAACATGAAAGAATAGTAGATATTATTGGCTGGAAAGGGGAATTAAAGAGGGAATTTGTCGGGAAAAAAACTCTTAAACTAAGTGGGAATAGCCGAATAGGCAAATGGAAGAAGACATTTGAAGCTGACAATGACTTGTTTGAAGGAAGATATTACATTGTACAAGTTTAAGGATAGGGGAAACAATAATGCACAATAGTTCTACCTGTCTTGAAACAAAGTGAAAGTAGATAGGTCAATTAATTTTCAAATAATTTTAGATCAAATTTTTTTATTTCCACTAAATTTTTATTCTTTGTAAATCTTTAAGAATTATTTTTGTCAGACAAGTTATTCTTTTTATTATTTTAAAAAATAATTAATTTATCTTAAAATATATTTTTGAGATTTAATTGTTTTATAATAAAATTCAATATAAATTTATTTATCTAACACAGATATTTATCTAACATAGATATTTAAAGATATAAAAAATAATTCTAAAAAAATCTAGAGAATAAAAAATTGTTAATTAAGATAAAAACAGAAAGTTCTACAAAAACAATTTATATTCACTTATAAATAAATAACTTAAAATAGTTATAAGAATAAACATTCAAATTAATTCCCAAAAATTTTTAGACCAAACACTTTAATTGTTAACAAATTTTTAATTTTTAAAAGTCTTCAAGAATTAATCTTTTTGAATAATTTGTTCTTTTTACCATTTTAAATGAGGATTAAAGCTTATTTAGGTATTATTAAATTGTTAGAAAAATATTTTTTTAATAAATTTTTTTTAATGTATTTGACAAAATTTTAGTGATAAAAATAAAAATATATTTTTTTAAAATTACAATTTATATTTTTGTTTAAAAGATTTTTAGCTTAAAAAAAAGAGATACTTTTAACATTATAAATAAATAAAAAAATATTTTTATATCGTCATATCTAAATATAATTATTAAATAAAAAGATGTTTTTACATTAAATATTTAAACATAAAATTATTTTTATTTTTTTAAAATTTTTTAAAAATTTATTTAAAAAAAATCTTTCTATAAAAAATCACTTAAATAAATCTTAATTTATTTTATACTGATTTTTTGAAATTTAATGGTCCTAAAGAAAAATTTATTAAATTAGTAGGAACTTATAAATTAATATGCATATTAAAAATTGATTAGTTATCGAATGTATCGATGTATCGGGTGGAAATAATTCTTGAGATGTCAAGAGAATAAATTTTTTGAGGATAAATTTGAGTGTTTACTATTTTCTCAATTTTTTTAATAATTAATGAAATAAGATGTGATCTAAAAAATTTATATCAAGAGATCACATTTACTTTTTCAATTTTTTTCAACAATCCCGTGTTTACTGTCTACTCCAGACTCTAGTTACAGCCATTAGAGGCACATACTCTCCACCTAATCCTACTTCACTCTCGCATTCAGGTTTCAGCCACCCCCGCCTTATCTCTCTCCCGCGGGTCTTCGGGCCAACCGTCACCCTCCTCACAGATCTTTTCTTCTTCCACACGCGTTCTGCTTCATTTCTCTGTGTCGTTCTACCATTCTTTTGCTATTGGTTCTATTAAGGTTTGGTTTTCTAGCTTTTTATTTTGTGATTTTCTTTCGTTAGGTGCTTAATTTCCAGTGTTTGGTTCATGTTAAACTGATTCATGAAAATAGTTACTGAATTTTCTTGCGCAATTTTCATGATTCATGATATTTGTGGTGTGGTGTGTTGCTAAGATATGGTTGTCAAATGCTCAAATTGTGCAGTCTATTTGTCGGTAAAATCTTTGGAAGAATGCAAGAACTATGGGAGGGAAAGGAGGGCCTTGTCACGGTTGCAATTAGTAATGTATTGATATTGTTGTCAATTTATTATTTAGGTATCTTCTGTTAAAGTGAATAAAGGTGTATGCTATTGTTTTGGTTTTATCTTAATTGTTGACTTTTTTATTATCCTTTTTAAAAAAGTTGAATGCTATATTATGTTATGTGTATACTGTTGGTGAAAATTAACTTTTTGATGGTGTTGAAAAATGGGTTTGCTGGTTCCTTTTAGTGTTCCTCATGTTCTTTGAGCACTCATTTTAATCATACAAGAAAAAACTATAACTAACTCAACCTCCACTTTTCTTGTCCCAAAGAAATAAAGAATATATTTCTGTCGTTGAATGTGATATCTACATTGTCACGTTATGTATAGATTAATTTGTATTTGAAGTTTGCCAGGACTAGGTGGGTTTGAAATTCAAATTTAAAGGCTAATGTGTGCATGTGACTAGTCTTGCTTGCTTCCCCTGTCTCCGTGCCTCCGCTCATGCTTCCTTATCTACTATAATTTTGATATTTACTTTTTGTTTAATGATAACCTTTCTAAATCTCAATTGAATTTCTGCTGCTTTTGTTAGGTGCCACTCAAGGACTCTTAACACTTGTCAAGCATTGAACCAGCAAGTGCTCTGCTATTAAGAAGAAAGAAGATTTCATTTTATCTTTTATTTTTCAATTGATGCTAGTGTCAGAGGAATGTCCATTATGCTTCCTCCCTTAACTCATATTTCTAACACGAATTCGCTGCTGCTCCTGAGCAATGTTGGTGATTGTGCTTGTGCAATTTGTCCCCGAGTAACACTTAAAGTACAACCTCAAGTGTCTGTGGTGAAGACTGAAGTCCCTAAATCAACATTATTTGTTTGTTCATCTCAAAGGGTTTTACCAGTTCAGGAGCTGCATATAATAAGTGCTGATGACAAAGAATCAGTGGGAGTTGAAGAATACAATCAGTCAAAAGTTAATATTGATTCGTTGGAATTGAGTTATGTGAACAACGGGAATGAGGCTGGTGGCCTTAGTGACTTTGTAGAACCTCAGAACAAAGAAATTCTTAAGGAGAGGATCAGAAGAATGAGAATAGGACTAGCCAACAAAGGAAGAGTACCTTGGAACAAAGGAAGGAAACACACTGCAGGTAGTTTGCATTTAAATGGACACTAATGTACCTTAGGCAGTCTTTGGTTTGCGAGACGAGACAGAAATACAAGGACACAAACTTCAAATTGTCTGTGTGTCTTGTTTGGAATGAAAAATATAGTGTGCCCCAATACTTCCAAAAAGTGGGGATACTGGAGCCTGAGCATTGGAACATACTAAGGGTGTGTTTGGTTTGTATTTTTATTTTCAGTACTTTTTGTTTTTAGAATTTTGTGAAACAAAAAAGAGAAAACACGAGGTGAAAATAGAAACGAAGATTTTGTTGTTTTCGTTGTTTCCTCTTTTTCCTTTGCAAAATTCTGAAAACAAAAAACACTGAAAATAGAAAGTGAAAACGGAAACCAAACATACTCTTAAAATTTCTTGTGTTGTCTTTCACTATCCCATGGTACTACCAAACAAAAGACAAAGGCACTTTTTTTTAATCTGTCTCTATTGTCTCTGTCTCTGTCTCGACACTATCCAAACACTACCTTATAGTTAGCTAATTTTGTATAACTGACGCCACACACAATGCAGAGACCCGTGAGCGAATCAGGATAAGAACGTTAGAGGCATTAAGGGATCCAAAGGTGAAGTCAAATATGAGCCCTTTAGTTTTGGGGGTTTTCATCCTTTTAGTATGTGTTGACAATATGACATGTTTTGTTATTGACTTATTGCAATGCTTTATATGTCAGTGATACTCTTTTGTTCTGAGCTCCTTCCACTATTTATCACAAGTATTCAATATGCAAGTGCTATTGTCTCACAAAAGTTTTGTGCTGATAGGTCATTCCTTTATATTGACTCACATAGTAATCCTAAGCCTCTTCTTCTTCTTCAAATTTTCAGATACGGAAGAAGATGGCTGAACATCCTCATTTTCATAGGTAATCATATTTTTCATGTTGTTTATCCGTACACCTCAAAAAAGAACTTTTTAATTTTATTTCATTGAAAATTCTAGCTTATAAGGATGAGTAGAAAAAGGTATGCCTTACCTAGTATTGTACTTTCGAGTTTCCAAAATTTTTTCAATATTTATAGAAAGAGGAATACTACTCTTTTCTTAATACAGATTACAGAAAAGTATGAGAAGTATCGACTGAAGAAAGTGACTGATTAAGGATTTCAGATTACTTTTGTTTTTTCAAGTTCCTAGTGAAAATAGTTATGGTGGAATGGCATATGCAGTGAGGTTGTGAAATTTGCATAATGTATTTTATTTGGCTTATCCCCTTAGGGACAAAAATACTGGAGGATAGCCTTTAGACTTTGTCTATCTTAGGATATGACATCCAGATTTCTAAGTTATTGCTACTTGTCAGGTTTAGTAAAATATAGGTAACAATATGCGACTATTCTAAATTTATATTATAATTCGAGTACATTTTTAATCTAATTGCTGTCTTCCTAGAATCTTGTTACTTCTATAACTACAGGTATAACTTCATTAACAGCCAACATAAGCTATGTTGAATCCTTATGATATGGATCACAGAAAGTTTATTTTTGTTGTTCTATACTACAAGGGTATCTCTGAAGACTTTCTAGAACAAAATTTTTTATCATTCTATCAGCCTCAAAGCACCATGAATGCTGAAAAACTGAAAAGTGAACTTTCGCAATCATTTGTAATAGTTTTCTACTAAATTTTGTGGCATTAATATGAAAATGAATGTAGTCAATGACAATGCATTCTCCAACCTTTGTCAACCTTCCTGCAGTGATCAAATCAAGGCAAAAATAAGTTATTCGCTGAGACGTGTTTGGCAAGAGCGTCTGAAGTCAAGGCGGTTGGGGGAGAATTTTTTGCTTTCATGGCAACAAGGCATAGCAAATGCTGCTAGGAAGGGAGCAAGTGATCAAGAAGAACTAGATTGGGATAGCTACAGTAAGATAGAACAACAATTGGAGGTCCTCCAACTTCTTCAGGCCAAGGAAAAGAAAAAGGGGAAAAAGTTGATGGCGATTGCTGCAGCAAGGAATTTCATTCAGTCATGGAGGGAATGCATAGCCACAGCAGCTAAGAAAGGAGGGAGTGGTGAACAAGAACTAGAATGGGGGAGCTATCAGAAGATAAAACAAGAAATGGTTCTCCTCTATAAGCTTCAATGTGCATCAGAAAAAGCAAGGGCAAAAGAGTTCGCAAGAGTAAAAGCAGAGAAAGCTGCACGGATAAAGGCAATAAGGAAGGCAATGCTTGCTGAAAAGAGGAAAGAACATCAGGAGAGGACAAAAGCGAAGGGGGATACGAAGATCCGGCAATCTAGAAAAGGAAAGCAAGACAATATTGATTCTGAAGTTACTAAAGAGTTCAAACTTGCCTGTAAATTAACGAAGGTACACCTTTATAGTGTTTCCCTATATTAGCTATTGTAAGTGCAAATGTTAAAGCAATTAAGGATAAGAGAACTACCTATTGATGTGGCAACCGAATGTAAATCTTAGCTAAACTTCGAATATCAGGAGATAAACATAGGAAATTTAATGGTTAAATCAGTAACTAATTGGTGGTTGTGTTAATTGGGGGAACAATTCATTTTTGTTATGATACTAATTACTAGAAACTTAAACGCTACCTGAACATTTATCTCAGAAATTAACTGTTGTGTTAAAGCACCCCTTTCAAGAGTGGTGCCACTAAGAAGTATCTATCTAAAATTAACATAACTGCTTACCATGACCTTGTTTCTAATATTCATTCTAATATTATAACATTACACCCATTTTTGTTATGTATCCTTTATTTCTCTAATCATGATTTTGTTTTTTTTTCTGTGCTGTTTTCAGATTCCTGTAAATAAGAATATCATCAGCAGTCAAGTATCTAGAGAAGGAGATGTTTTCAATTCAATTTTCCCAACTTACAATAAATTGGATATAGAGCTTATCAAGAGAGAAAAGTTGCAGAAAGGAGTATCACTTGCGGATCAGATCAAAGCTGCTAGGGACAGAAAAGCCGAACTACACTGATATGGAATCTACTGCATATTCTTGTTACTTATTTACTTGGAGATCTATCTATAAATCTGTTTCCATGTGTTGAAACAAATAGTTGATTAACCACTATTTGGTAGTGTTCTTTTTTTTTTTTTTTTTTTGGGTTTGGGGAGAGAGGGTGTGAAGAAAACCAGTTCGGTTGGAAGGGAATGGAGTTGGTTTGGTTTAGTTTAAGCTCGGTTAGATTTTAACTAGGCTAGTTATTTTGGTTCCTTGTTTTCCTCTAGGTAATCTTTCTAATAGCTTCATGATTTTGGTTGTAGAGAGTTTCTTGGTGGTTTGGCCAAATTATTAAGGAAAGAGAAAGAAGAAACGGTTTAATGGCTAAACCGTGAAATCACCGTTTCAAACCATGTCGGTTAAACAACTGATATCTGAGATATTGGTAGCAGAGAGTATCTCAGCTCCAAAACACATTTAGAATACTTTACTAAAGCTAGATTATTCAAGAAAAGCCAGTAGTAAAGTTTTTATAGATGAATTTAGTCGAAATTCTTTGTTATTGGTACGGTTTTCAGCTTGTGACATGCTTTTATTTTTCACTGTACTTTCTTTTGTTTTCACTTATTTTATCTAAGTTCGCCTTATTATATTGTGGTGAGGTGATTCTTGGATGTTTGCAAATTTTGGATGTTTGCGAATTCTCATAACAGAATTTTAGAGAATTAATTATATAGAGAATTAGGGTGTTATATTCTACCTTCTTTACAAAAAGTTTCACTCTCGAAACTTTAGATATACCTAGAGGTTATAAAACCTCTAAGGAATCTATCTTAACTATCATTTTCACTAACCCAATTCTTAGGTTGATCCTAAAGGTATCCGTAGGTGATGGTGCTAGAGCTAACCTTCGCTGTCTGAGATTAGAAACCTTGCGAGCTCTCCTCTTGTGTCGTCTGTTGTCCATTTCCTCTCTTGTGGAGACAAGCTTATTTTAAATTCCTGTGGGCGGTCACTTAATAACTTGCTTGAGGACGTCCGTCACCTTAAGGTATTCTTTGGTCCACTAACACTTAAGTTTTCTACTTTTCTCCATATGCTTTGCCTCAGACGCCGTTTCTAACTTGTTTGCAAGAGCTCCAATTTCTTTGCGGGGCAAGTAGTCTGCGCATCTCGAACACCTTAATATCTTCTTGTTACTACAAGTGTTGTACTCCGATCTCCCAATGTTGGGTACTTGTCTCGTCATCTCTCCCTTGCATACTACCATTAGCTTCTTGTTCTTATTCTTCTTGTTGAAAGACAGAAAAACAGCTATGATGCACGGACACGGGACATGTCACGCGAATTTTAAAATCTTACAAGACACGGGAACACGCATATATATAAAATATAAAATATTTTTTAGATAAATCGTAATGATATTTTGATATTTTATTGATGTTAAAATATAAATTAATTTTTTAATTATTTTTAATGTCTTATTTTAATTAAATCAAATATTTAAAATATTTTTTGTTTTAATAAATAATAATATATACTATATCTAAATTTATTTCAAAAATATATATTAATAAGACTGGACACGCTGACACGTAATGGTATTTAGATGTGTCCAAGTGTGTCCGAAGAAGAATTTTTATTTTTTTTATTAAGACACGGTTTGACACAACAGACACGCGTGTCGGATGAGTGTCGGTGAGTATCGTGTCCGAAATGTGCCCGACACGAGAACACGACAACTCAGCGAAATGCATGTGCTTCATAAAAAAACAATAACAGAACAAAAATCGAAGAAATGAAATAAAACAATGTAGAATTTGTGCTTTTCTTAAAAAATTTTGTGTTTTTTTGTCATCTACAAAGTTGTGGGTTTTTTTTAAGAAGAAACCTTTTGTTATAAGAAATGGTGTCCCTAAAATTTAAAAAAAAAAAAAAAGAAAATAAAATGAATAGCCTGGAAATTTTCAATAACAAAAAAGTATAAATTTGTGAAGAACGTATAATAGTTATAAAGACAAAATAAAAAGCACATAAATTGTTAATTATAAACACATTTTTATCACATACAGAAATTTCGTTAAGAAAAAAAAGCAACTTTTATGTCTTTTATTCATGTGGTTTTATTCTAAAATTTACGTGTTTATTGCCAAGAGAAAAAATAGAATAGAAATAACAATTTTTGTGTTTTTATCTACAAATTTTGTATTTTTTAAATCTTTGTTATAAGAAATATTGTTCCTTTTAGAAAAATGAAAACATAAAAATATTAGCAATGGAAAATAAAGTATTTAAGTTGAATTAGAATAGTGATATAGTCAAAACAAAAACCACAGATTTTTCATCACAAAATAGAAAAAAATTGTGTATACAAGCACAGAATTTAAAAAAAAAATGAAAACACAAGAATTTTTGCTACCTAAACTAAATACCAAATTATGTTTTGATAAATACAAAGACCTAAAATTCTGTTTTCTTCCTGTGCTGCTCTTCTTAAATTTCTATGTTTATTGTCAACAAATTTATGTGTTTATTGCTAATGTGAAAAAAAATAACACAGGATTCTACGTTTTCACATGCAATTTTTTTTTTCGTTTTTTTAAAAATATGTTTTTTAAATATTTGTTATAAGAAATTGTCCATAAAATAAAAAAGCGAAAAAGAATTTCACTCACAAAAATCACAGAAATTTGTGAAGTATAACATTCTTAACTTCAAAATACAAAAAATTTATGAGTACACAAACATAGAAATTTCGTTAAAAAAAAAAAACTCAAATATATATATATATATATATATATATATATATATAAACTATACACAAAATTATGTTTGAATAAATATAGAAACCTGATATTTCTGTATCTTCTTCTAAAATTTATATGCTTATCGGATAATTCATGTAGTTTTTGTTTTTTATGTGCTTTTTTCTTCTGTTTCTCATTTTTTTTACAAAATTTTAAAAAGTAGAAATATAAGAAGAGAAATGTTAAGAGATCATCCGAATTTATTATTTTTGACCATCATTTAGCAATTAACTCAATTTCTTTAATTTAATTTTTTTAATCTAATAATTTAACAACATATTTTATTTTATACTTTTAAACATTAATGACTAAGTAATAATAAAAAATAATAAATTCTGACATTCCTATTATTCAGCGTATAAGAAAAAGAAGACGACCGAAGAAAGCAAAGAAAAAGGAGAAGACATAAAAGTACATGGAACATGGTGTGTGAAGATTTTAAAAAAGAAACTGTTAAAAATACTTGATTAGATTTAATTATAAAATTAACTTGGTCAGAAAACATTTCTATAATTCTAATTATGTATTCCGGAGATACTGAAGCCAAAACTAAGTTAAATGAATCAATCAACATTTTAACTATGGGTATCATTTAAAAAAAAAATTATTATTTGATGGTTTGGCTAGTGAAAAATGAATAAATATGTACGTAATGAATTGAAAACCACAGAAATTTAAATATTCCGTCTAAGTTTTCTAATGCGTACTTAAAAATTTGATTACTTGATCAATTTGGTAATTTTAATTAACTATTTTCTTCATTGCAAAATAAATGCCACTTTTATGTTATATTTTGGATACATAAAAAAAAATCAATGTACTTATGCAAAAATAATCTATATCCAAATATATTGATTTATTATTTAAAGTGAGATATTTATTTTGAAATAGAGAGAGTAATTTAGCTTTTGAAAATAGATTCCAGATTGGATAAATTAATCTTTGAAAGGGATTTTTTATTTAGAAACTATTTTGTTCAAAAAAATAACACTGTAGGGGTATATTATATATAAATGTAATAGAGATCATATCCCCTTTAATATTACATTACACATCATAGCTTGCTCTTTGGAACACCAACTGGTGCATTTCTGGACCTCTTTTCCACTGCTCGGGAGACCTGCTTCACCGCCTCTTTTGGCAGATGCCGAGGCCGGCTCAGCCAAAGTCCTCCATCAGCTACAAGAGTGTGGCCGTTGACATATTTTCCTTCAAAGAATCACACAACTAGTGTTAAGTTTCAGAAGACAAAAATAGAGTTAAACCCCACTTTGGTTCTTGAGATTGGCAAGTTGTTCTAATTTAGTTCCTGACTTTCTAACTGTAACAATTTGGTCCCCCAGATTAAAAAAAGTGCACCAATGTAGTCTCTTGTATATTTTGCTCAACACCATTAGTGACGTGGCTCAAGCCTTTCCACGCTGGACATATTAAAACGATGTCGTATGCGCTTTGGCGCTAAAAAATGCACTAAACAGCATCGTTTAAGGGTTTGAACAATTTGTATTGTTCAAAAGGGAGGGATGTAATATTTTAGTTTTGTTCGAACTCTAAAACGATATTGTTTAGTGCCTTCTTTAGCGCCAAAGCGCATACGACGTCGTTTTAATACGTTCAGCATGGCAAGGCTTGAGTCACGTCACTAATAGCGTTGAGTTCCGGAGACGGAAAAAACACAAGGGACTACATTGGTGCATTTTTTTGAATTTGGAGGACCAAATTGTAGCAATTGAAAAGTCAGGGACTAAATTAGTGCAACACTTCAATCTCAGGGACAAAGTAGGTCTTATGCCAGAGTAACAAACTAACCATGCCCTCATTTCAATTATTCAAGAGAGTCTTCACAAGAGGTTTTAACAATAGCACAGAACTAACAAGCATGTGGGAAGGAACATTTATAATCAACCTTGCAAATAAAGATTTTAGCAAATTTTATTATGTGAAAATAATGTGCGTCTAAATCTGCTGAGCCATATATGCTTCATACATTAGAAATTAAAAATCTTCAGAAGATCAATAGTAATCAATATTGCATGGTTTTTCTGAGAGCGAGAAAATTAAAATACAATAAAATAAAATTCCAATAATTCTCTCTAGCATATGCCACAAATGTTTAATGCAAATTTAACTATTTAAAAGAAATGATGCATGCTTCCACTGCAGAAAGGTCATATCAAAGAACACAAGGGTCCTTTTGATGTGCAGTGAAGATTGCAATAAACACAGAAAGGAAAGAACATTAGTCATAACAGACTTCAATTCAACAGCAAGACAAAAGCAAGAAGGAAAGAACAATAGAAAGTTGCAATTACACCCAAATAGAGAAAGGAGAGACTAGGGGGGAGATCAGCACAGCAACAAAAAATCAGACAAGGGGAAAAAATCATTAAAAATCACCAAAATCTAGTAACATGGACTACATGAATGTATTATCTAGCAAAAGCACTACCACTCGAGACTATGTAACAAGACAAATCACTCTCCCATTAGGTTTGGATAAATGATTCTAATGATATTATTTTTCAGTCGCAAAACTGAAAGGGAATTTCAAAATGCTTAGTTAACCGGATCAAGCATTTTTAACATAAAATTGAGGATTTTGGAATTCTACCTAAACTTGAGGATTTTTTAAAATTTCTTGTCTAGCAACTATAATAATGCACTTTCCTCAACAATACAAAAAGCACCTCAAGATATTACTGCCATGGTTTCTTTCTGTTTGTCGATAGCAAGCTCATTGCTCAACAATGGAATGGTGGATGGTAAAGGAAACTATAAAGCAAAGGGAGGGATAACGTGGGAGATATCACATAAGTGGAATTGGAACTTGGGAGAGATCTGGCACCTCAGAGTGCCATTTGTATTTTACTGTTTACTTGCTAAATTCATTCTGGCAATTTTATTCCATCAAGTTAATTCCGGAGAGTTCATTTCTGTATTATGTTCTCCTAGTCTAATTCTTCTCCATGGATACAAAGCCTATATGAATTGCTATCAAAGCTCGTGATCATGGGATCCCCGTGCATATCAGATTTTATTATATAATCTAAGCATGGATTTTGTAAATGATGGTAATTCAACTCATGAACTCAAGCAACGAAATCCAATGGCACCTTAAATTCAGCAAAAGTACATTAAAAGCAAATACAAAACAATACTCTTGATGTTCATTTATAATGTAAGAAACATTTCATCAATCTATAAATCATGTAAACAAAATTCAAGCAATAAATTTTCACATCAAGTGAATAGATAAAGTTACAAACCTGCATCTGATACTAGGTAGATAGCAGCCATTGCAATATCCCATTTCTCCCCAATTTTAAACAGAGGCATGTATTCTCTGGCTTTGCTATTTATTTCTTCAGGGTCCAGTTTAAACATGCCAGGAGTGTCACCTATTGGTCCAGGTGCAACTCCATTGACCGTAATGTCATAGTCTGTGCCCCATTCTAATGCCAAGTTTCTTGTAATGGAGTCAACTGCAGCCTGTTGAATTGGTAAAATTTATATTTGGATGAACACAAGATGATTTTCAAATCTAGGCAATGTGTTATGAAGTACAAACCTTAGCTGCAGACACATGAATTTGATACCAAGAAGCTGTATAATGCAAGGTAGCACTAATGTTCAATATTGTTCCCCCACCAGAAGTGGTCCTTCCTTGCCCCCCTTTCTTGAGATATTTTAGTGCTTCATGACACATTGTGAATGTTCCAACAGAATCAATATCCAATACTGCAAAGAATAAAGAGAACTGATCACCACTTTCTTTGTGATGCAAATAATAATTAGAAAGATGCTGTAACTAGAAGGTGTTCCAAAGAAACCTTAACTCTGAACATAATTCTATCACAGCCACTTTGTTGGGTGGTGTCTTCAGTAGGAAATGAGGTTTTCGATATGCAAATCATGTTATTGCTTATTCAGTTTAAGAGAACTCATGAAGAAAGAAAGAGTCAACAACAGAGTTATGTTCTAGCTTACTGTACACATATTGCACTGACTGCATAATACTAGTTACTTCTTTTATTTCATCCTCTTGTTGCTAAGGTGATTGGTCCTGGATCAAAGTTTGGGAGGGTTAGAAAAACTCCTCTTTCTAAGTCCCTTCTAAGCTTTTTATCTTTATTCTTTACATAATGCTCCAATGTGCTAAATTTACTTTATTTCCTAATTTCTATTTTAATTTTCATTTTTAAAGAAACTTGAATGATATGGAAGTTAGTAAGAGCCTCTTTCCATATTTATTCCCTTAATAGTAAAAGAGTTTGATCTCTTGAATCTTTCGGGGGATCTCTTGTAAATCACACATTCCATAGTAGAGAAAAACTTATGTGGAAATCCACAGCTTCCCAAAAAAGATCAAATTTGACTAGGCACACATCCTTAACAGGATTGACACAAGTGACATGCTACAAAAGCACAAGCCTCTAATTTATCTCCAAACATGTTTGATTCCAGTTTGAAATCAATTTCTCATCCCTTTTATCATTGTTTTCCACCATTTTCTTTTGGAATAAGCCTTTTGATACTTTTGCAGATACCCGGATTTGCCCCACAGACCTACATCAGTTTCTGCTACTAATTTCAAAGAATTTGGGACTCAAAAACAAGGGAAACCATAGTGGCAATACTAAAATTTTCCAACTTTGTTGTTCTCGGCTAAAACTGAATGGTGTAATCTTCAACGGGACTTCTTCCCGTTTAGAAAACATTTTAAGATAGGTTAGGCCTTCTCAGCATTTCCTGTTTTGTTTCTTTGGTACATATGTAGATAGATTAACATACCACATTACATCTTCACAGGCCCTACCTCTCTCAAACTTTTCTTTGTGTTTAATTACTATGCATCACCACTGGGGTAAAAAAGTTTTCCATTAACATTCAATGAAGTTCAATCAAATAGGCAAAGAGCATTCTTTTTGAGATAGTTGGTGCAGAAGATAACCCCGATCAGATGTCACTAGAACTCTTTCACACTTATAGAACATAGAAATTAATTTTTTTAATTTTCCCCTCCTCATCATCCATCTTCAATGAAAAACATCCTGGCAATTTAGTCTTCAAACAATCCAGCCCCTCCAGTGAAGTGTAATAAATTTAGTTGCATTAAATTTTGTCACTAACATTTTCATTTTGGGTCAAAATTACCACTGGACATTAACTTCGTCTAAAACGATAGGGACAAAATTAAAAGCGTCAAGGTAGCATTGATACAAATCGGAAAAAATTAAATGAAATTAAACAGGTATTGAAAAAACACATACTTTGTCCTGTAATAAATCATGTACAAAATACACTACCAGTTCGAAATCCATTCGGAGAGAGATCCTCTGCCGCAACAAGAAAGTTTCCAGCTGCTGCATTTACAAGAATGTCAATCTTTCCGAAATGCTTGTAAGTCGATTCCACTACTCTTGCCGCATCCTCCTGCTTCCTCACATCTCCCGCAAAGCCAACAGCCTAAAACAAACACAAATTTCAACAAAATTCCACTCTTTTCTTTCTCTCTTACTGCTCCACTAAAATTAGACGAGGAATGAATAATCCTCCCTCCTTTTCTAATCGATTGCAGCCTCACACTTATTAGTACAACGGAATATGAACGTACCTAAGCGCAATTTATGTCCAGATACATTGATTTAACCACAAATCATTTGAAAGGTTGGAGGAAGTAAAAAAGGAAGAGTAGTTACGGGGATGCCAAGTGATTGGAGAACGGAAACAGCAGAATCGAGGACTTGTTTGCGGCGACCCATGAGGGCGACGGAGGCACCATGTTTGCCGAATTGGGTGGAAATCTCGAAGCCGATTCCGGAAGCTCCTCCTGTGATAAGAGCTACCTTCCCTTTCAGTATGTTTTCCTTGAACGGCGATTCCATCGTCTCACTCTCTCCACCAAAAAGTCAAATACTATCTCGTGCTTGTGTGCGGTTCTCTCTGTCTCTCGGGCACTAAAATTTTACGACAGCTAAATCGCACGGCGCACAGTAACCAAGTGGAACGCATTCATGTATGGTGTTAACTGTTAACAACTATGTGCTATATAATCCGGAAATTCCAACCTAAAAACAAAGTTAAATTAATCCAGATTCCCATTTTTTTAAAATCATATTTTATGAAACAACATTTTCAAGCTAATTTTTTAGGAAAATTATGGGTCAGTAATTTTGTTAAATTCTGATTAGTATATAACCAGCAAAAAAAAGTGAGTTATTGGATGAAATCTCACATCAATCTCACACCATTAAAATCATCGTTGATGACTATTTGATAGTTACAAATTACAAAAATTTTTAGTCCCTAGCATTACTCTTTTTTTTATATTGGACTATTAAGCTGGATTTACCTTAATATTATTATTTTAATATAATGTTCTGAAAATCGAATTCGGATCGGTCGGTCGGACCGATTTAATTGCGAACCGACAATATTAACGGTTCAGTTAGACATATAAAACCGTCATTTAAAAACTGATGAAAAACTGATGAATCGGATGGTCGGATCGAACCGGAACCCGCCTGGTTCACACACAAACGGAAGCTCCTTCGTTTCTTTGTTCTTTCTCCCTTTCCCCCTTTCTTTCTTTTCTTTCATTCAGAAAGAAATCACACAACCCCAGCCAAAAAACCCTAGCATTGTAAGCCTACACCACCGCCGCAAGGAGTGGCATACTGCCGCGTCCGTCGCACTCAAAGTTCGCCATCCGTCCGTCTATCTAGCTTCCCTCGTGCTCCAAGTCTTCAACCCCTGTTTGCTGTCACCGATCGCGGCTGCTTCCTCGACCTCGGCGTCCGTCGTCTTTGTCTGCTCAGCCGCGCTTCCGTGGCCGTTTGTTTGCCGTTCACGTTCGCGTCTTCGTTCATCTGTCGTGTTCGTTCGCGTTCTTCGCCGTTCACGTTCGCTCGGCGTTCACCGTTCGCGTTCACCGTTCGCGTTCACTAGCTGTTCACCGTTCGAGTTCGCGTTCGTCTGGAAGCCACGTTGCTCTGCTTCAAACTCTGCGACCAACCCGCGCGCTCCACCCAGCCGTCGAACTGCTCTCTTTTGTCGCCGCCGTGAGTTCCCTAAACCCGCCACCAGACAATACACTCACACAACACCAATATTCTGCTTCAAACGCTGCAACTTCTGATTTCTATTACAATTAGTAATTATTTGATTTGGTAGTGGTTTGGATTTTTTCATAGACTGAATTAAAGTTACAAACTTACAATAGTTATGTTCTCTTCTCTATCACGTTGAAATTAAGCTTTGAATTCTCTTATTTCGTTTTAATTTTACCGCTCTCACCGTGTTTGATGAAATGCTTTAACCATATTTCTGGTTGGTTTTATAATTTCTAGCTTTTAGAAACTTAGTAAGTTGATTGCATGTGAAATTAGAATAATTGGATCATAGTAATTAGGAAATTTTAACTGCACAAATAGCATCTTTGCAGAAAACATATTAGCATGATTATTCCACTTGCATTAGTGTTCTTCTGGTAAATTTTAACTGTTATTGTGAACTTGTTAATTTGCTAATTGTTCTTGTGTTGTTGTTCGGTTACTTTTATTTATTTTTTTTTTTGTTGTGATTTTTTGTTCTTGAACTTGTTAAGTTGATAATTTGCTAAATTGTTGGGCTGATGTTGTTTTAATTTGCCAAATTGTTAGGTTGCTGCGACTTTAATTTGTTGGATTTTCTATTTAGGTCTTATTCTTGTTTATTTGCTAAATTGTTGTTGTGTATTTATTGTTTATTTGCTGGATATTGGTGATCATTGTCTTTGAGATTATTTACTATGCAGGTTTAGTGTCATCACTGTTTTGGAATGTTTTATAATATACTAATGTTTGTTGCTGTTTTGTAATTGCTAGTTGCAGGTTTAGTATGATTATTGGTTAATGTTTTGTAATGTTTGATGTTGAATGCTGATTGTTGAGTTCAGATATGGTTGTTTATTTTGACTTGGGTAAAGAGACTTATGGTCATTTTTTCCTGTCTTATACCGATTCAGATGATTATTTTCAGAGGATGAGCACTTATTTATGTATCTTGAGAAACTGTCTTTCTGTGTGTTATGAGCATTTGGTGAAGCCTGTATTGTACCTATTCAAAGCTTAGTTTTACCAAATGGTCTTTAAAGCAACTCATCCAAAATGCTACTATACAAACCCAAGTCTATTGTCTCTTAAAGCCTGTATGCACCTTCATTTGGTGAAGCCTTTCTAGCACTAGTCCACTACCAACTTTGTTATTAATAATGTTATCAAATTTATTTATCCGAGTATGATGTTTATTTTTCAGTTGGATTTATGATAATTCATTTGATATTCTTCCTATTCTTGTCAGATATTTCTTTTAACATTTTGTGGACTGATGAGGAATTGTACTTGCTTGGTATCATGCTTTCATCTTGCAATTTTGCATTTAATATAAAAAAAGGAAAATCCTAAAAGAGTAATTCACCACTCCATTGGAAAAACTTCATACTACCCTATACCCTCAACTTAATACTTGCATATTTATAATTTATTTATTATTCTATTTTAAAACGGGTTTTTCGGTTGAACCACCGTTGAACTAGTTGGACCAATGAACCATTAAACCAGTGACTAAAGCAGTTTGATGATCGGTCCAGTTTTCAGAACCTTGGTGAAAAGAAGATAATGATAGCGTTAGGATTCGAGGGTTCAGCCAACAAAATCGGAGTCGGTGTTGTCACACTTGACGGCACCATCCTCTCCAATCCACGCCACACATACATAACCCCTCCCGGTCAAGGCTTTCTCCCAAGAGAAACCGCTCAGCACCACCTTCACCACGTTCTTCCACTCGTCAGATCCGCTTTGGAAACCGCCAACGTCACTCCCGATGACATCGACTGCATCTGCTACACCAAGGGACCTGGAATGGGTGCTCCCCTTCAGGTCTCTGCTGTCGTCGTTCGCGTCCTCTCTCAGCTTTGGAAGAAGCCCATTATTGCTGTCAACCACTGTGTCGCTCATATTGAGATGGGTAGGGTTGTCACCGGTGCCGTTGACCCTGTTGTGCTTTATGTTAGTGGCGGTAACACTCAGGTCATTGCATACAGTGAGGGTCGTTACAGAATCTTTGGTGAGACCATTGATATTGCTGTTGGTAACTGCTTGGATCGCTTCGCTAGGGTTTTGACGCTTTCCAATGATCCCAGTCCTGGTTACAACATTGAGCAGGTTTTTTATGAATTCATTGTTGGCAATTTTCCTTAATCATTTTGTTTGTTGAAAGTAGCAATTTTTACTTAAAGGTTTATGTAAACATGGAAATTTTAGGAATCAATTAGTCACACATTTAAGAACTTTAATGTAGCAATCTTTGATCCAGATAAGTATACAATATGCATAGAGGAGTACAAATGTAGTGTTATAATTGTGCTTAACTGGATTGTGATCTCATGGTTTAGAATTTAGCGTTTAGGGTTTAGTGTTTAGTGTTCTCATGGTTCAATCTATTCAACTTGTTTTATATGGTTTTCTTGCCTTTCAGCTTGCTAAGAAAGGAGAGAAATTTATTGACATTCCTTATGTTGTCAAAGGGATGGATGTATCTTTTAGTGGAATACTTAGTTACATCGAAGCGACTGCAGTTGAAAAGCTGAAGAATAACGAGTGCACACCTGCAGACTTGTGCTACTCTCTGCAGGTATATTTGTTTGCTGCTCCTTTTCTCTTTGGTAAGCTGTTATCTTTATAAAATTATGAATTTGCGAGTTTCGATTTCTAAGAATGTTAAACATTGTAGGAGACTCTGTTTGCTATGCTCGTGGAGATAACAGAGCGGGCTATGGCTCATTGTGACTCGAAAGATGTCCTTATAGTTGGTGGTGTGGGCTGCAACGAGCGTTTGCAGGAGATGATGAGAACAATGTGCTCTGAACGGGGTGGGAGGCTGTTTGCCACCGATGACAGATATTGCATTGACAATGGTGCAATGATAGCTTATACTGGTCTCCTTGAGTTTGCTTATGGTGCGTCGACACCACTAGAGGACTCTACATTCACCCAGCGGTTCCGAACAGATGAAGTGAAAGCAATCTGGCGAGAAGCAAACTCTACCAAATTGAATGGTCTTGCAGAGAAAAGCATTTGATTTGTTATTCTTCAGGTATTGTCTTATCATTCTGTGCTCAACTAAGCATCTGGGTGTAAAGCATAAACTGTATGGTTTCATCTAGTCCATAGTTGAGTTCAGGTGGAAAACGTTAGTACACGAATGAATGATGAGTTAATTTGTTGAGTCCTGCAACACTTCCTTCTCTTGAATTGTTGCATAATAATAAGATAAAAATGATTTAAACTACGTTAGTGTTAAACCAATGGGTATAATATTGGCAATTACGACTGAATTTAGTGAAACTAATGAGATCGAACTGTAGCTTGCTTTTTATATCTGTCTTGTTACTTTTTTGTTTTCTGCTAAAGAAACTCCGAAAAACTAATAATAGAGTTGAAATATATTTTTCCTTCTGTGATTGCAGGTCTGAGTCTGATTGCCTTCAAGCTCAAGTTTATACATTAGGACCTTGTATTTTATTAGGATGGTAAATTATATATGAAACTCCTCATTTTTATTTAATATTCTGTTATCAGTGGAGAGTGGTGCAGTGATGGCACTGATCCAAGATGTAGGAGATGGTTCATTACCAATGTCAATTGGGGCATCACTTTAGACAGTATTGGTTATAGTTTTTTCATATTACATATTGTCTAAGGTAGTCAACTTAGGTTATGTATTGAGTTAGTAGTTTAAGGTTGTATCTTTTTTTTGTTTTCGACAGGAGTTTAAGGTTGTACTAGCTGAGGACCCGTGCAGTTGCACGGAATCATACATTTATCATATTTAAAAGTATGTTTAATCTATCCTAATATTTTTACTTTGTGATAGTAGTAAATTCTATTCAATTATATTTATAAATTTTTAATTGTTATTTTTTTTTATATTCTTTTCAAAGTATGAAACATCATTTTTACAATGACATTAATCATTCTAATAATAGCAAAAAATACTTTTTGAAGTTAAAATCTTATACATTAGAACTTCGTTCCGGAAAGTGAAAATATTATAAATATAATATATATTGAAATTACAATAAAATCTTAAAAAAAATCAAAAAATAAATCTATACGAAATATAAATTATAAAATTAAAACTCTTAAATCCTAAACTCAAATATTAAATAAAAAAATTAGGTGAGGATGTTGTAAACAAATAATATATACTAATATTTATTTGAACTTCAACAATTAAAACTTATTAAATTCCAAATATATATCGAACATATTAAATTGTTAACCCTCACAGGTGAATGTAAAATCTGTACTATCATTACTTTAAACTTTATCAATAAGTCTATGTCTTTTTAACTAAATTATAAACTCTCATTCCTAAATCTTGAACCAAAAAATCTTGATAATCTAATTAATTAATAATATTATAAACATAATATGTACAAATCTACAGCTTAAATCATAAATTTTAAACTTTAAATATAATAATAATTTACACCTTAGATCATAAATTTTAAACCCTAAATCTCAACTAATAACGTGATTAATCAAGAATATTATAAATTATAAATATAATAAGAACTAATATTACATTAAATTTCAGAGAATTTTTTTTTTAAATATCAAGTATATAACATAAATACTAATTTATAAATCGTCACTCCTAAATATTAAAATTTTTATAAGCAAATTAATCAAGAATGTTATAAATAGAATATATATTAGTACTATTTCAGATTTCAACAATAAAAAAAGGTTTTATAGAAAACAAATTTGTAAACACTAAAAATTAAACTCTGAATCATAAACTTAAGAACTTTAACAAAGAATTTATCAAGAATATTATATATATAGATTATATACCGTGGATTATTATGTCTTCAATAAACGGGTTATCAGCCCAACATGCATTTTCAAAATCTACAATCTTGCATCTTATATCAATTTCATCAATATTTTTAGTAGACTTCTCTGTACAAGTAATCTAAACCAGTCAAAATACATTTGCACATTTTCGAACTTTATTCAATGGAAGGCATTTGTAGCGATTGTTTTTTATCAATAGTAGCAAGCTATCAGCCTATCACCAAGAAACTTGAGGACCATGCAAATATGCTGCCCAATGTGTTTAAAGTGGTCAATTAATTGGATAACAAACTTTGAATTTGAAAGATTCTTAGCGATCTATAAAAGAACATCAGTCTAACAAAATCCTGCCTGAACAAACTCGGCTACACTTTTTTGGATCAATATATGATTACCAAAACAAAATGAAAATAAATCAGAACAAAATCACTTAGGAATGATATAAAAATAAAAAGTACTGATTAACCAAAATAATTGAAAAGTAATTAGAATTGTTTATGAAATAATAAAAAATGAAGGCGCATAGTTCGTATATTATTACACAGTACCACCAAATTAATCATGAATATTGTTCTCCTTTTTTCTTCTTTCTTTCCCTGCAAAACTCGCATATGGACCCAAACAAAGGGGTACAAAGGATTATACAAACATATCTCATAGCATTAAAAAATTCTAGAATCACAGAGGATCAACATGATACAGAACGAAGTCTTAATGTTGCAATTATATGAATCTTTTAAATGAGATTAATTCTATTATAACATAATATATGTCAAACAAAAATGTCTATAATAAAGAGTAGTATTAGCCCCATAAAATATATGGAGCAAAAGATATCGCATTGAAGAATATTACGCAACAACTCAAAGCATTAGATAAAAAATCAAAATCAACTTATAGTTAATCATAGTGAACATAAAAGAAAGAAAATTTCAAAAAGCATATAAAGATATTGTTAACTTCTAACTTTGCACCTAGATATTGTTACCTTCTAACTCCTTCGTTGATCATATGATATCACAATTGAAGTGAAGATTCACTCTGAAAAATATAGATGATGTGATGGAATATACTTTGTAGGATATTTAAACTCTTGCACCACAAATGTTTATAAAAATGTCACATAAAAAACATAGAAGATAACTTTGGACATATATAGGTCTTTAAAATTAAAGATAATCATTAACAGTATATTTAGTTTTTTTTAAATATAAATGTATCTTTCAAACAGATCAACTTCATGTAATAGCAATCGGATTAAGGATGAAAGCATTAGGAATTTTTCAGAGTTAGAATATTCACATAACTAAATAACTTCAAATGTTATAATCGCTCGTTTCAAAATGTATTTGAAATGTTGTAGTCACACTTTCATATAGAGCAACTCTGCTTAACATAATTTTAGGGAATAAATACACATATTTTTTCTTCAATAAATGTCTCAAGAAATTTTTGACTGAGCACAAATAAATTAACCTAAACACACACCTTTTGCATGAAACTACTCCAAACATTCAAACCTAACCCTTAATACCTAAAATCTGCAATTACATGTTTTTGTTAAAACTTAAAAATTGCTTCAAGAAAAAAAAAGTAATTTCCCTAAAAGTGGTTCTAAAAGCTTATGATAATAAGTTATTTTGAATACATCACAAACTATCTAATTTTGCCCAATTTTTACATTAAAAAAAAAAACTCTTATTTTCTATTTAAAAAATTAAAACTCTCTTTCTAAATACAAAAAATACAATGCACATAGAAGGAAATAAATAAAGAAGATTTACCACTGGAAACGGTATTATTTTAAACCATAGTCTATTATGCATACTAAATTACTAATAGTATTATTATATGGACTAAAATTAATAATGTTAACACTCTAATGATAATGTAATTCGAAAAGAGAAAAAAAATACAAGATTATAGTTCAAAAATCAAAAGACAAATGAGTCAGCCACAAGCTACCTAAGTACATTACACCTATTTTTTTCGACTCTCGTGCAGAAATTGACTCACCTACTCTATTTGACTAAAATTTCTTGCTATTTTATCAATCAATCAATCACTCACTTCCTTTATAAAGAAAAGTACCAATATCAAAATTCATAAACACTTCTAAAATCAACAAATGACAACCAATATCAACATTCAGTGATTTAGATAGGCATTAGAAAGGCTCTTTTTTTTCGATATGATTTCCAAGTGTGAGTAACCCTGCGTTATGGAGATTGTGAGTGATTTACAGGACTGTGACGGCGTAAAGTTGGAGTTTGGTGGGGGATGAAATCGGACCGTCCGATTTACTGCTGTGGAAAAGGAAAACAAATCGAACAGTCCGATTTGTTTGTTGGCTGGGTTTGCATATGTAATCGGATGGACCGATTTGATGCTGGCCTAATTTATTTGAATCTAATGGAACACAAATCGGTCCCAGGGATTTGTGGATCAAAAAAATTTTTTAATCCGGTGGCACTGTAATCGGACCCACTGATTTGTTTCCGGAAGAAAATCGGATGCAATGTAATCGGAGGAAGCGATTTCTGATGCGTGGAAAATTGTGAGCGTTGAGCACCCGGTCGGACCGTCCGATTTGGTGAGTCATGCGTACATAAACCAAGATTGTACCCAGAACCCCCATTTCTTCTTCTTCTTCAGTCTGTGAGTCTCTGCATTTAGGTGATGTTCTTCCTCTTCCCTCATCCTTCTTTATTTCTGTAGATTAGATTTTATTGAGACTGAAAGTGTTTAAAGTAGTATAGTATTATGGATGATAGAGTTGTATTAAAAATTTATTGTTATGAACAGATTTTATTAGAAACATATGAGGGAGTTCAATTTATATGTGAAAATCCATTAGATGTTGTTATTCCATTTATGTTGTCACTGGATGAATTGAAAGGTGTGATTTGTGAGAAGATACACTAAAAAAGATGTAGAAGAATATCGTGTATTTTGTACAGGTATCCTTTACCTGTGTTTGATGGGTTCGTTCATTTTCAGACTAAATACGTGACAGATGAAGCGAGTATGCAGGAAATATTTTCAATGTATATGGAGAATCGCCACCGAATATCGTGTATCGAGTTGTATATTGAGTTTGAGCAATCTCAAGCGGACCGAAATATTGAATTGGAAGATTATGATAGTGACAGCGAGGAGGATTTTGAAAGTAACTATGAGATCGTTGGTCCAGGCAAAGACGAAGATGGAGCTGATGGCACCATGAACCCAGATGTGGCAGAGGTTGCTAATGCACTAGCAAACTCGGTGCCGTTTCAAGAGCCTTCTTTCATGCGGTCGTTGGACTTGGAAGCAATGAATGCATCGGAATTTCCGCAGTATATGAATGCAGGTATGTCGTTTATGACCATACCATTTGATTACTTTATTAATTAATAGTTCTTTATTGTGAGTTATATTTACTAGTTCTTATGTAGATAGAATAGTGAATGTAAAGACTATTATAATGATATATTTTGCAGTGTGATTGTGGCAGAGCTTCCTGTTGTGGCCGATGGTGAATTTACAGTGGGATGGAATTCAGTTCAAGGGAGGAAGTAATCAAGGCAATGAAAGACTATACCATCCGTAGAGGCGTAGACTATCGGGTTTATGAATTGGAACCGACGACATTCTATGCTAAATGTACACAATATGGTAAAGGTTTTGATTGGCTGATCAGGGTTACAAAAATGCAGAAGAAGTACTGCTAGGAGATAAGGAGGTACAATGGTACTCACACTTGTACCAGGTTGACAATTTCTCAAGATCATTCGAAACTGGATTCCAAGACAGTTGCAGAAGCAATTAAGCCGTTGGTAGAGGTTGACCCATCTTTGAAGGTGAAATCAGTCATTGTGGAAGTCCAGTCAAAATTTAACTACACCATCAGCTATCGAAAAGCTTGGTTAGCAAAGCAGAAGGCGGTTGAGTCAATTTTCGGAGGTTGGGAGGCATCGTATGAAGCTTTGCCCATATGGTTTGAGGCCATGTGTCACAAGGAGCCATCAGCAGTGGCTCACTTTGAAACAATGCCTGTGTACCAGGGGATGAATTGGTTCCTGATATCCGTGTACTACATAGAGTCTTCTGGAGTTATTACCCTTGTATTAGGGCCTTCAGACATTGCAAGCCAGTAGTGCAGGTGGACGAGACTCATTTGTATGGTAAATACAAGGGTTGTTTGTTGGTCGCAGTCTCACAAGATAGTAATAACAACATCGTGCCTGTTGCATTTGCCATAGTGGAGGGGGAGACTTCTGATGTATGGTACTTTTTTCTACGTAACCTGCGTCAACATGTGGTGACACGTGATGGTGTCGGTCTTATCTCTGATTGACACGATTCTATCAGGTCAGCTATTAATCGGAGTAATGGGACTTGGTCTCCTCCTAGAGCTTTCCATATGTTCTGTATCCGGCATATTGAGTCGAACTTCTTAAGGAAGTTCAAGGCACCTTACTTGCAGAAGCTCATATTCAATATCGGTAAGTTTAAATACAAGCTCTACTCCACTGTTTACTAAGTAAATACGGCTCGATAAAATGTGATTCATTGGTGAATGTTTTTTATTGTACTAGTTTTTAATGACATACATGTCCTTCTTGCATTTCATCTAACAACCTCCTGTAGTGGGGAAGGGAATGATATCGGTAAGCATAGTTTTCACGATCCCAGCTACGCCACCTGCCATAAGACAATCTCGTAAGTAACTTATTTTTGTCAAAAATAAAATGCAATTTCTAGTGCTGCTGTCAATTCATACATCATTTCATTTTACCTGTTTGCAATTGGAAACAATCGAGGGTTGCCAGGTATCGGCGCAAGAAATGGTAGCCGAATCCAGGCCCAAGTAAGCAAAAGTGTCAAAGGACCGTCCATCTCCTTGCAGTCGACACGAGTTGCCCTACACAATGATCTATACAGGTGTGCGAGGCATGCCGAACCCCAACTAAACTGTATAATCCCCGCGAAGTTACGGAGCAAATGCAGAAATTTCCAGAGCATCGCTGCACCCGACTTATCTCCAAACAAAATAGTCTCAAACAACAACATTGTGTGACACTTTACATACATCTGAATGTGAATATCATCAGTCAACACTATGCGATCTTTCAAACCCCTAAACCACGTCAACTTTATAAAGCTACCTCTACAGTCTGCCTTCCTCGGTGCAACTCTAAACTGGTGCAAGCACTCGGCCTCCATCACCTCAAAACAACTCATGGTTGGTCTTGTAACCGGAAGACCATTTGTCGGCAGACCGCGAATCATTGCCACATCCTCCAACGTCACCGCACACTCACCAACCGAAAAATGAAACGTGTGAGTTTTAGGCCGCCATCTCTCAATCAGAGCATTAATCATTGCTGACTAACACTAGATGACCCCAATTTGAGAA
The DNA here is from genome assembly GCF_003086295.3 of Arachis hypogaea. NCBI lineage: Eukaryota > Viridiplantae > Streptophyta > Magnoliopsida > Fabales > Fabaceae > Arachis > Arachis hypogaea. The sequence continues at coordinate 30,540,007 of NC_092048.1, forward strand.
ACATAATAAAAATCCGTCTCCCGTAAGTGACCCTCAACAATTTGGTTGTACGGATCGGACGACTTCAAATGATCGCATATCAACATCCGTGAACTCTACAAAATCACATTTCCTTTATAAGTACCAATGTAACATAACTATCTTAACAATAATATAATTTTCCTTACATGACCATTATTATAACTAACTAGCTGCATTGCCTATCAAACATACATACATTGTAAACATACATAATAAATATGCCTAATTATTTGTCTAAATTATACTAAATTATGTTAAACTCAATTATTAATAACTATAAATAATAATAATACGAATAATAATGATAATAACAATAATAATAACAATAATAATAATAATTACCATTATCTACCGACAATGATAATATTAATAGTAATATTAATAATAATAATATTAATAATAATAACTAATTACAATTCTCCACGGATAATAACACTCATAATACTAATAACTCTCTATCGATAATAATAATAATAATAATAATAATAATAATAATAATAATAATAATAATAATAATAATAATAATAATAATAATAATAATAATAATAATAATAATAATAATAATAATAATAATAATAAATTTTAAATTTATTTATAGATCTCATTCATTCATTGATTCACTCCATTCAGAATATATTAATCAATAATAATCATGAATCTAAACCCAAATCAAATAAAAAATCTAACATTACATACATATTATTAACTATTCGTACAAACTTTAAAAGGATAAACATTAACTAATTAACTCTACTTCAATATCTATGTCTAACACCTAACACCTAATAGTAACCATATCATATATATATATATATATATATATATATGATTAATTTTTACTTAGTGCTATAATAATATATATTACTATTAAAAATAATAAAATTTTATCACTACTATTATTTATTTATTAAATCAAAATATTAAAAATATAAACTTACATAACTAGGATGCCCAAGATAATTAACAATATGAAGCTCTAGTTGATTTACATCTTTGATTTTTCTTCGTTTTGGCATTGTTTTCAATTTTTTTATGTGTTTTCGGTAGTCCAACAATGGTGGTGGGGTTGGGAAACAGAGAGGGAAAGAGATGATGGGGTTGGAGAACAAAGAGAGAGAGAAATGAGAGTGAAAATGAAAGGAAAAGTGGGACTCGCTTAATTGGAACCTCATCAACGCGGGATTACTTAAATCGGACCGTCCGATTTTCTGCCACAATTCGGTCCATCCGATTTCAGTTTAGCAGCCATCACAGTTCGGTGATACACCCAAAACCCCCATAACCCTGTTATATACGATCGCAACCTCCATATCAAAATTAAAAAACTCCATTAGAAACATATATACAATTTTAAAATTCTTCCATTCTGAGCCATCTTCAATTTCACTTTAACAGTGTGTCTTTCTTCCGGTACTTTGTTACCACCAACCAACCAAGTTGTATCTGTTTCATCCAAAATAAAGAAGGTGAATGTTATGGTGCCTATCATATTGTACCTAAGTTACTAAAAAAGGTAAATAAATAATATTTAATAAATTTTATATGATTTACTTTTTACTTTAAATATTTTATTTTTACTTTAAAAAGTAAGTTAGGCAATTTAGGCACCATAACAAAGACAACATAAAACTCACCAATAAAAAAACTTTAGCAACTAATAATATATTATATCATATGATTTGAATATGCTCATTCTAAGCCAAAGAAGAAAGGAGAACATATAATAAATTTCTTAGTAATGATAAAACAAAACTATTAGAACATGGGAAAATCAAGTTTCCATTTTTATCAGTAAAAAATCAAGTATTCATTCATATTTAACTTTTTCCCTCCAAATCAACTATTCAATCAAAAAAGATTTTATGTTTCTTTGCATAACCAACACATACACACAAGTTTCAATGTGTTTTTTTTATCTTCCTATGATTGCATGTTTTTTACCAAAACAAACCTTAAGAAAAATTTGAAGACGCACATATAATTTCATTTAAGCATTAACCGACAAGAAAATAAGAGTAGATAGAAAAACACATAAAATAAGAAGAGACAACCATGAAAAGAGAAAAAAACAAAATAGAAAATAATTAATTAAAATAAAAAAATAATAGTGAAAATAAAGACAAAAGAAATACCAACTTAATAGAAAGTCAAAAAAAGTGTTAAACGCAAAGAAAGATGAACAAAGAAGTAGGGGCAGTAACCCACAAATTCTAAATCACAACAATCTCTCGATGTTAAGGTTTGCTTTCTTTTTAATTTTCTTTCTTTATTTGCACTGATGGGATTGACAATACCCTAAATACAAACAACTAATCCACGAACACAAACATATTTATCAAAAAATAAATGAGGTGAAAACTAAAATTCACAATTTATATTTCGAAGAGAGAAGATAAAAATGACCATACCGTGTAAAACAACCCAAGAAAATCAACTGTGCATCTCAAAAGTATCCCAAGAAGCTGCAGCTCCAGAGGATATAAATCACACATAAAAAGAAACACAAAATATTGAAGTTTGAAAAATGGGTACAAAGATAAATAGACACCTATGTTTTATTATACCTTAAAAGTTATATAGGATTTGCTGGTGTTTTTAATTATAATAACACTTTTAGTAATAATATAGAAGAACTTAGATTACTATTTTTTTGAAATTACCATCCAATAGTTCTTGAATCTTCTAATGGATAATCAACAAAACACAAAAGAGTGAAAAGCCTAAACATTATCTTCATTCTGCAAAATATCATCAAAGAAAACGTAGTTTCAGTGTAATATAGATAATCTGAAAATCAATTCTTGTGTTGCATATGGTGGAACAGCTATATCATGGAGGTCCACAAAATAGACGATTGCTGCAACATCCTCTAATCATGTCAAAATACTAGCGATTCATGAAGCAAGCCGCGAGTGTTTTTGGCTCAGGAGTTTGATCCAATATACTCTGTCATCATGTGGACTGATTGATCATAAGATAGCTCCAACTGTCCTGTTTGAAGATAATACAGCATGTATTGCTCAACTTAAAGGCGGATATATCAAAGGTGATAAAACAAAGCATATTTCTCCCAAATTCTTCTTCACTCATGATCTTCAAAATCAGGGGACAATTGATATCCAACAGATCCGCTCAAGTCACAATCTAGCAGATTTATTTACAAAGTCACTCCCAAAATCCTCCTTTGAAAGATTGGTACATGAGATTGGGATGCGCCAATTTCGAGACATTAACTGATGTCAACAAGAGGGGGAGATTGTACTCTTTTTTCCTTGGTTAGGTTTTTTTCCATTGGGTTTTTCTTGACAAGGTTTTTAATGAGGCAGTCTCCATCACCAAAGGATATTGTACTCTTTTTCCTTCACTAAGGTTTTTTTTCCACTGGGTTTTTCTTTAGTAAGGTTTTAACGAGGCAATAATCTTAAATGGTCATTCAATGGGGAGTGTTGAGATAAGTACTGATGTGGATGCCCATTTCCAATGAAGCTTAGTTTATCAAGGATGACTCTATTAAATGTAGTTTGAAAATGTGTCATCATGTACACAAATAAATAGAGGCTTAAGCCTCTGAATGAAAACACACTACCATCAATAACAAATACTATTCTCTCTCTTTAAACACACTACCATCAATAACAAATACTATTCTCTCTCTTTATACAGCATCAATAATAGCAACGTTCTCACTCTTATATTTTCTCTCTTTCTTTATTTTACAAGTATTCTGAATACTCTTCTCTCTTACTCTTTATATATAATATTAGTAAATATATTAATCATCTTTATTATATTGAGATAGTAATTGTGGTGAATATTGTTATCTAATTATTCTTCCTTATTTTATATTACCTCTTCCTTATTTATTTATTTATTTAGTTATTTCATAACACGTTATCAGCACGAAACTCTAATGAAATTTTAGAAAGACTTCAGGTAACAAATTTTTATTATGTCGAATCTCTTTCATCTTGAATATAATGATTTTGATATATCTAGAAACAATTATTTATCATGGATACTTGATATTAAAATCCATCTTGATTCAATGGATCTTGGAGATACCATTGAGGCTGAAAATAATACATCCCAGAAAGATAAAGCCAAAGCTATGATTTTCCTCTGTCGTCATCTTGACGTATGATTGAAAAATGAATATCCCACATTAAAAGATCTTGCAGATCTATGGAAAGACCTTGAAGAAAGGTACAATCATCAAAAGACGGTGATACTTTCTCAAGCCCGAAATGTTAGAGAAAACTTTCTCAACCTTCCATACCTCGATTGTGCTCCTGCAGCAGCAGTATCGAGAAAAAGAATTTAAAAAATATTCTGAGTTAATTTCTTGCCTTCTTGTTGCTGAACGCAACAATGAGTTGCTCTTAAGAAATCATGAAACGCGCCCAGCTGGCGCCGCCCCATTTTTTGAAGTAAATTCGGTAAATTATAACCCCAGAAGAGGTAAATGGCAAGATTTTGATAACAAGAAAAATTATGGAAGGAAAAGGAATTATGTTCAAAAGAGAGGATCTCACCAGAAGTGGGATAAAGAAAGAAATATTGGGCAAAGTAAATCAATTGAGGATAAATGCTTCCGTTGTAGTGGAAAGGGCCATTGGTCACGTACTTGTCGTACCCCAAGGCACCTAGTTGATCTTTATCAAGCATCATTGAAAAAAGATGACAAAGGAAAGGAAACAAATTTTGTTTCAAATGATGAAAATTCCACCACTCATTATGATGTATTTAATTTCTTTGAGGATCCTGAAGAAAATATTAGCTATTTGATCAATGATGGAATAGTTTAATATGTGTGTTTGTTAAGTATTCGTGTGAATAATTTTACTGTGCATGTACTTCTACTCATTTTATTATTATTATCATTTGTCTTTGAAGAAAAATGGCAATGACATATTTTGAAGATATTTGCCTTGCGGATAGTGCAAGTTCACACACTATTCTTAAAAGTAATATATATTTTACCCATCTTGTGCCAAAAGAAGAATATGTTAATACTATTATTGGCTCAGGCAATGTGATAGAAGGCTCCGGAAGAGCTATAATTTTATTTCTGGGAGGAACAAAATTTATAATAAATAATGCACTATTGTCTATCAAGTCTCTAAGAAACTTGTTGAGCTTTAAAGATATTCGCCGAAATGGATATCATATCGAGATTATGAATGAGGGAAATCATGAGTACTTATGTATCACAACTCATGATTTAAATAAAAAGGTTATATTAGAAAAGTTGTCCTCACTTTCATCTGGGTTATATTATACCAAGATTAGTGCAATTGAATCACATGCTACTGTAAACCAGAAGTTTCCTAGCCCAAATGAACTCATAACTTGGCACGACCGATTGGGTCATCCGGAAAGAACCATGATGTGGAGAATTATTGAAAACTCTCATGGATATTCACTAAAGAACCAGAAGATTCTTAAAATTAGTGAATTTTGTTGTGCTTCGTGTTCTCAAGGGAAGTTAATTTTAAGGCCATCACCAGTAAAGATTGGATTTGAGTCCCCTAAATTCCTAGAAAGGATTCAAGGTGATATATGTGGACCTATTCATCCACCATGTGGATCTTTTTGATATTTTATGGTCTTGATAGACGCATCTTCGAGATGGTCACATGTGTGCTTATTGTCTTCTCGCAACCTGGCGTTTGCGAGATTACTGGCTCAAATTATTCGATTAAAAGCACAATTTTCAGAAAATCTAATCAAAGCAATTCGTCTTGATAATACTGGTGAATTTACTTCCCAAGCTTTTGATGCTTATTGTATGGCTAATAGAATAAATGTTGAACATCCAGTAGCTTATGTTCACACACAAAAAAGGTTAGCAGAATCACTTATTAAACGCCTCCAATTGATTGCTAGACCCTTACTTATGAGAACAAATCTCCCAACTTCGGTTTGGGGACATGCTATTTTACATACCGCATCACTTATTCGTTTGAGGCCAACGAGTTATCATATCGCTCCTATGCAATTAGCTTTTGGCCAGCAGCCAAATGTTTCCTATTTAAGAATATTTGGGTGTGCAATATATGTTCCCATTGCACCACCTAATCGCACCAAAATGGGACCCCAAAAAAATTGGAGATATATGTTGGATATGATTCTCCCTCTATAGTGAGGTATCTTGAGATACAAACTGGGGATGTATTTAAAGCCCGATTTGCGGATTGTCATTTTGATGAATCAAAATTTCCAACATTAGGGGGAGAGAATAAGCTTCCTGAAAAGGAACTTAATTGGAATGCATCATCGTTGAGGCATTTAGATCCTCGATCATCAGGGCAATGTGAACTAGAAGTTCAAAAGATTATACATTTGAAAAGAATAGCAAATGAATTGCCTGATGCATTTTTCGATACAAAGAGGATAACCAAATCTTATATACCAGCGGAAAATACCCCAATTCGAATTGATGTCCTAGTAGGACAAGTTGCCACCGAAGCAAATACACGCTAGAAGCGTGGCAGGCCTGTCGGTTCCAAAGACAAAAATCCTCGAAAGAGAAAAGAGGTTAATACTATTCCTGTTGAAAAAGACATAATAAAGACACCTGCAGTTGTCCAAAATTCTGATATAATTTTAACGCCAGAAGACGTTCAAGTACCTGAAAATTGTGAAAATGACGAGATCTCGATAAATTATATCTTTACAGGAGAGATATGGGACCGAAATAAGACAATTTTCAATGAAATATTTGCATATAATGTGGCATTAAATATCATGCATGAAAGTAAGGATCTTGAGCTAAGATCAGTCTAAGAATGTCGACAAAGAAATTATTGACCAAAATGGGAAGAAGCCATGAAGGCTGAATTAGACTCACTTGCAAAACGTGAAGTCTTTAGACCTGTAGTCAGTACACTTGAAGATGTAAAACCTGTTGGATACCGATGGGCATTTGTGAGAAAACGAAATGAGAAAAATGAAGTTGTGCGCTATAAAGCCCGACTTGTGGCACAAGGTTTTTCACAAAGGCCCGGTATAAATTGTGAAGAAACGTATTCCCCTGTAGTGGATGCGATAACATTGCGTTATTTGGTCAGTTTATCTGCATATTATAAACTGCATATGCATTTAATGGATGTGGTAACAGCCTACTTATACAGCTCATTCGATCGGGATATCTATATGAAAGTCCCTGAAGGACTAAAGATATCTAAACCATCTAGTGAATATTCGCAAGGGTTATACTCAGTTAAATTGTAAAGATCTTTATACGGTCTAAAGCAATCTGGACGAATGTGGAGTATCTGGCCAAAAATGGATTCAAGAATGATGATATCTGTCCATGTATTTTCATAAAAAAATCTGCATCTGGATTCATTATAATTGCTGTGTACGTTAATGATTTAAATATCATTGGGACTCCTGAAGAGATTCCAACAATGATAAAAACTCTAAAAGAAGAGTTTGAGATGAAAGATCTTGGAAAGACTAAATTTTGTCTCGGCCTGCAGATCGAGCATATAAAAAATGGGATCTTTATTCATCAAACAACATACACAGAAAAGATCTTGAAAAGATTTAATATGGATAAGTCACATCCCTTGAGTACCCCAATGATCGTAAAACCTTTGAATGTGGAGAAGGATCAATTCCGTCCTAAAGAAGAGAATGAAGATATCCTATTGGTCCTGAAGTACCATATCTTAGTGCCATTGGAGCGCTAATGTATCTTCCCAACAATACGCGACCTGACATATCATTCGCGGTGAATCTACTAGCAAGGTATAGTTCCTCTCCAACCAGAAGACATTGGAGTGTAATCAAGCAAATCTTTCGATATCTTCATAGAACGGTAGATATGGGATTGTTTTATTCCTATAGATCCAAGTCACAACTAGTTGGCTATGCAGATGCTGGCTACTTGTCTGATCCACATAAAGAAAGATCTCAAACAGGATACCTTTTTACATTTGATGGAATAGCTCTATCATGGATGTCCACAAAACAGACTATTGCTGCAACATCCTCTAATCATGTTAAAATACTAGCGATTCATGAAGCAAGTCGCGAGTGTTTTTGGCTCAGGAATTTGATCCAATATACTCTGTCATCATGTGGACTGATTGATCATAAGATAGCTCCAACTGTCCTGTTTGAAGATAAACAGCATATATTGCTCAACTTAAAGGCGGATATATCAAAGGTGATAGAACAAAGCATATTTCTCCCAAATTCTTCTTTACTCATGATCTTCAAAATCAATGGACAATTGATATCCAACAGATCCACTCAAGTCACAATCTAGTAGATTTATTTACAAAGTCACTCCCAAAATCCTCCTTTGAAAGATTGGTACATGAGATTGGGATGCGCCGATTTCGAGACATTAACTGACGTCAACAAGAGGGGGAGACTGTACTCTTTTTTCCTTGGTCAGGTTTTTTTCCATTGGCTTTTTCTTGACAAGGTTTTTAATGAGGCAGTCTCCATCACCAAAGGATATTTTATTCTTTTTCCTTCACTAAGGTTTTTTTTTCCACTGGGTTTTTCTTTAGTAAGGTTTTAATGAGGCAATAATCCTAAATGGTCATTTAATGGGGAGTGTTGTGATAAGTACTGATGTGGATGCCCATTTCCAATGAAGCTTAGTTTATCAAGGATGACACTATTAAATGTAGTTTGAAAATGTGTCATCATGTACAAAAATAAATAGAGGCTTCAGCCTCTGAATGAAAACACACTACCATCAATAACAAATACTATTCTCTCTCTTTATACAGCATCAATAATAGCAACGTTCTCACTCTTATATTTTCTCTCTTTCTTTATTTTACAAGTATTCTGAATACTCCTCTCTCTTACTCTTTATATATAATATTAGTAAATATATTAATCATCTTTATTATATTGAGATAGTAATTGTGGTGAATATTGTTATCTAATTATTCTTCCTTATTTTATATTACCTCTTCCTTATTTATTTATTTATTTAGTTATTTCATAACACGTTATCAGAATGAAACTCTAATGAAATTTTAGGAAGACTTCAAGTAACAAATTTTTATTATGTCGAATCTCTTTCATCTTGAATATAATGATTTTGATATATCTGGAAACAATTATTTATCATGGATACTTGATGTTAAAATCCATCTTGATTCAATGGATCTTGGAGATACCATTGAGGCTGAAAATAATACATCCCAGAAAGATAAAGCCAAAGCTATGATTTTCCTCTGTCGTCATCTTGACGTATGATTGAAAAATGAATATCCCACATTAAAAGATACTGCAGATCTATGGAAAGACCTTGAAGAAAGGTACAATCATTAAAAGACGGTGATACTTTCTCAAGCCCGAAATGTTAGAGAAAATTTTCTCAACCTTCCATACCTCGAATGTGCTCCTGCAGCAGCAGTATCGAGAAAAAGAATTTAAAAAATATTCTGAGTTAATTTCTTGCCTTCTTGTTGCTGAACGCAACAATGAGTTGCTCTTAAGAAATTATGAAGTGCGCCCAGCTGGCGCCGCCCCATTTTCTGAAGTAAATTCAGCAAATTATAACCCCAGAAGAGGTAAATGGCAAGATTTTGATAACAAGAAAAATTATGGAAGGAAAAGGAATTATGTTCAAAAGAGAAGATCTCACCAAAAGTGGGATAAAGAAAGAAATATTGGGCAAAGTAAATCAATTGAGGATAAATGCTTCCGTTGTAGTAGAAAGGGGCCATTGGTCACGTACTTGTCGTACCCCAAAGCACCTAGTTGATCTTTATCAAGCATCTTTGAAAAAAGATGACAAAGGAAAGGAAATAAATTTTGTTTCAAATGATGAAAATTCCACCACTCATTATGATGTATTTAATTTCTTTGAGGATCCTGAAGGAAATATTAGCTATTTGATCAATGATGGAATAGTTTAATATGTGTGTTTGTTAAGTATTCGTGTGAATAATTTTACTGTGCATGTACTTCTACTCATTTTATTATTATTATCATTTGTCTTTGAAGAAAAATGGCAAGGACATATTCTGAAGATATTTACCTTGCGGATAGTGCAAGTTCGCACACTATTCTTAAAAGTAATATATATTTTATCCATCTTGTGCCAAAAGAAGAATATGTTAATACTATTATTGGCTCAGGCAATGTGATAGAAGGCTCCGGAAGAGCTATAATTTTGTTTCCTAGAGGAACAAAATTTATAATAAATAATGCACTATTGTCTATCAAGTCTCTAAGAAACTTGTTGAGCTTTAAAGATATTCGCCGAAATGGATATCATATTGAGACTATGAATGAGGGAAATCATGAGTACTTATGTATCACAACTCATGATTTAAATAAAAAGGTTATATTAGAAAAGTTGCCCTCACTTTCATCTGTGTTATATTATACCAAGATTAGTTCAATTGAATCACATGCTACTGTAAACCAGAAGTTTACTAGTCCAAATGAATTCATAACTTGGCACGACCAATTGGGTCATCCGGGAAGAACCATGATGCGGAGAATTATTGAAATCTCCCATGGACATTCACTAAAGAACCAGAAGATTCTTAAAATTAGTGAATTTTGTTGTGCTGCATGTTCTCAAGGGAAGTTAATTTTAAGGCCATCACCAGTAAAGATTGGATTTGAGTCCCCTAAATTCCTAGAAAGGATTCAAGGTGTTATATGTGGACCTATTCATCCATCATGTGGATCTTTTAGATATTTTATGGTCTTGATAGACGCATCTTCGAGATGGTCACATGTGTGCTTATTGTCTTCTCACAACCTGGCGTTTGCGAGATTACTGGCTCAAATTATTCCATTAAAAACACAATTTTTAGAAAATCCAATCAAAGCAATTCGTCTTGATAATACTGGTGAATTTACTTCCCAAGCTTTTGATGCTTATTGTATGGCTAATGGAATAAATGTGAACATCCAGTAGCTTATGTTCACACACAAAACGGGTTAGCAGAATCACTTATTAAACGCCTCCAATTGATTGATAGACCCTTACTTATGAGAAAAAATCTCCCAACTTCGGTTTGGGGGCATGCTATTTTACATGCCGCAGCACTTATTCGTTTGAGGCCAACGAGTTACCATATCTCTCCTATGCAATTAGCTTTTGGCCAGTAGCCAAATGTTTTCTATTTAAGAATATTTGGGTGTGCAAAATATGTTCCCATTGCACCACCTAATTGCACGAAAATGGGACCCCAAAAAAATTGGAGATATATGTTGGATATGTTTCTCCCTCTATAGTGAGGTATCTTGAGATACAAACTGGGGATGTATTTAAAGCCCGATTTGTGGATTGTCATTTTGATGAATCAAAATTTCCAACATTAGGGGGAGAGAATAAGCTTCCTGAAAAGGAACTTAATTGGAATGCACCATCGTTGAGGCATTTAGATCCTCGATCATCAGGGCAATGTGAACTAGAAGTTCAAAAGATTATACATTTGCAAAGAATAGCAAATGAATTGCCTGATGCATTTTTCGATACAAAGAGGATAACCAAATCTTATATACCAGCGGAAAATACCCCAATTCGAATTGATGTCCCAATAGGACAAGTTGCCACCGAAGCAAATACACGCCAGAAGCGTGGCAGGCCTGTCGGTTCCAAAGACAAAAATCCTCGAAAGAGAAAAGAGGTTAATACTATTCCTGTTGAAAAAGACATAGTAAAGACACATGCAGTTGTCCAAAATTCTGATATAATTTTAACGCCAAAAGACATTCAAGTACCTGAAAATTGTGAAAATGACAAGATCTCGATAAATTATGTCTTTACAGGAGAGAAATGGGACCGAAATAAGACAATTGTTAATGAAATATTTGCATATAATGTGGTATTAAATATCATGCATGAAAGTAAGGATCGTGAGCTAAGATCAGTCGAAGAATGTCGACAAAGAAATGATTGACCAAAATGGGAAGAAGCCATGAAGGCTGAATTAGACTCACTTGCAAAACGTGAAGTCTTTGGAACTGTAGTCCGTACACCTGAAGATGTAAAACCTGTTGGATACCGATGGGCATTTGTGAGAAAACTAAATGAGAAAAATGAAGTTGTGCGCTATAAAGCCCAACTTGTGGCACAAGGTTTTTCACAAAGGCCCGATATAAATTATAAAGAAACGTATTCCCCTGTAGTGGATGCGATAACATTGCGTTATTTGGTCAGTTTATCTGCATATTATAAACTGCATATGCATTTAATGGACGTGGTAACAGCCTACTAATACGGCTCATTAGATCGGGATATCTATATGAAAATTCCTGAAGGACTAAAGATATCTAAACCATCTAGTGAATATTCGCAAGGGTTATACTCAGTTAAATTGCAAAGATCTTTATACGGTCTAAAGCAATCTGGACGAATGTGGAGTATCTGGCCAAAAATGGATTCAAGAATGATGATATCTGTCCATGTATTTTCATAAAGAAATCTGCATCTGGATTCATTATAATTGCTGTGTACGTTAATGATTTAAATATCATTGGAACTCCTGAAGAGATTCCAACAATTATAAAAACTCTAAAAGAAGAGTTTGAGATGAAAGATCTTGGAAAGACTAAATTTTGTCTCGGCCTGCAGATCGAGCATATAAAAAATGGGATCTTTATTCATCAAACAACATACACAGAAAAGATCTTGAAAAGATTTTATATGGATAAGTCACATCCCTTGAGTACCCCAATGATCGTAAGATCTTTGGATGTGGAAAAGGATCAATTCCGTCCTAAAGAAGAGAATGAAGATATCCTTGGTCCTGAAGTACCATATCTTAGTGCCATTGGAGCGCTAATGTATCTTACTAATAATACGCGACCTGATATATCATTCGCGGTGAATCTACTAGCAAGGTATAGTTCCTCTCCAACCAAAAGACATTGGAGTGTAATCAAGCAAATCTTTCGATATCTTCATGGAACGGTTGATATGGGATTGTTTTATCCCTATGGATCCAAGTCACAACTAGTTGGCTATGCAGATGCTGGCTACTTGTCTGATCCACATAAAGGGAGATCTCAAACAGGATACCTTTTTACATTTGGTGGAACAGCTATATCATGGATGTCCACAAAACAGACGATTGCTGCAACATCCTCTAATCATGTCAAAATACTAGCGATTCATGAAGCAAGTCGCGAGTGTTTTTGGCTCAGGAATTTGATCCAATATACTCTGTCATCATTTAGACTGATTGATCATAAGATAGCTCCAACTGTCCTGTTTGAAGATAATACAGCATGTATTGCCCAACTTAAAGGCGGATATATCAAATGTGATAGAACAAAGCATATTTCTCCCAAATTCTTCTTTACTCATGATCTTCAAAATCAAGGGACAATTGCTATCCAACAGATCCGCTCAAGTCACAATCTAGCAGATTTATTTACAAAGTCACTCCCAAAATCCTCCTTTGAAAGATTGGTACATGAGATTGGGATGCGCCGATTTCGAGACATTAACTAATGTCAACAAGAGGGGGAGACTGTACTCTTTTTTCCTTGGTCAGGTTTTTTCCCATTTGGTTTTTCTTGACAAGGTTTTTAATGAGGCAGTCTCCATCACCAAAGGATATTGTACTCTTTTTCCTTCACTAAGGTTTTTTTCCTACTGGGTTTTTCTTTAGTAAGGTTTTAACGAGACAATAATCCTAAATAGTCATTCAAGGGGGAGTGTTGTGATAAGTACTGATGTGGATGCCCATTTCCATTGAAGCTTAGTTTATCAAGGATGACTCTGTTAAATGTAGTTTAAAAATGTGTCATCATGTACACATATAAATAGAGACTTAAGCCTCTCAATGAAAACACACTACCATCAATAACAAATACTATTCTCTCTCTTTATACAGCATCAATAATAGCAACGTTCTCTCTCTTATATTTTCTCTCTTTCTTTATTTTACAAGTATTTTGAATACTCCTCTCTCTTACTCTTTATATATAATATTAGTAAATATATTAATCATCTCTATTATATTGAGATAGTAATTGTGGTGAATATTGTTATCTAATTATTCTTCCTTATTTTATATTACCTCTTCCTTATTTATTTATTTATTTAGTTATTTCATAACAAACTAATCTTGATTTTAAAAGTGCTATATAAGTAGAGATGGGAAACTCTATTGAAGGGATGACTTATTTTGTTTTACTGAAAAACTAAATTCAATACTTCTATTCTTTAGATTTTCTGCCCTTTTCAATTTCCCTTTCTTTCTTTCTATTCTTCTGCGATAAGAGCTACTGTTGAAAAATTCCTTTCATGGTATCAAGAGTAACAGGTGTTTGATCCATGACTTCTCCCAACGAAGACTCTGCCAATTCCAATTCCAACAACACTCCTCTTCCCTCTTCTGTTATCAACAATTTTCCCCCAAATTTCTTCAATCAAAAACCCTTTCACCCGATTAGTGACAAACTTGGTGAGAATAATCATAAGACTTGGCAACAGCAAGCTCTCTTTTCAATTCGAGGACAAGATCTTGAAGATCATCTCCATCCAACACGAATTCCTCCTCAATTTGATTCGACGGCAAATCAGTAAGCTCGGATTGAATCTCAACAATTCAAACAATGGAGGCAGGACGACTATAATCTCAGCTCATGGATGCTCGCATCTATGGATTCTGATTTCAAAGGTAAAATGGTTGGGTGCATCTTTGCTTATGAAATTTGGGGAAAGATTGAAGAATATTTCGAGAAATCCATCAAGTATAGGGTTAAACAACTCAAAGCACAACTCAAATTGGTCAAGAAACATGGTATGTCTGATCAGGATTATATCTCAAAAATTAAAAGCCTTGCTGATTCTTTGGCAGCCTTAGGTTACCCTCTTTCGACAGAGAAACATGTAAAAGCTATTCTTGAGGGTTTAAATGAAGACTATCAAAGTCTTTTAATCACAATCAATGCGAAACCTAAAATGTATAGTCTTTGTGAAGTGCAAACTCTGGTATTGACTCATGATGATATGATGAATAAGTTCAGAAAGCCAGATAATGTTCTTGTACAAGCTAATTTTACTCAAAGTTCTTTTCCTTCTATGTCAAATACTATGAGAGGCAATCCGATGCGAGGAAAGGGGAGAGGTGGAGGTCGACCTTTTAGAGGTGGCAGGTCCTTTTATCAACAACCACGACCTCAATGCCAAGTATGTGGCCGATTTTGACACATTGCTTGGCACTGTTTTCATAGATTTGATCAACAGATTCCCCCACCGTCACAAAATTATGGCACTCAAATGAACAATTACAACTCTCTTTCATCGATTGCTTCCACTCCATCCCAAGTGAATTCTATTGCAACTACTCCTCCTCCACCTACAAATACTTTTCACAACCCTACTGCATTTCTTGTTGCGCCATCTACTATCTCTGACCCAGCTTGGTATCCCGATACAGGTGCATCTCATCATGTAACCGATTCTCAATCTAACTTGATTGCATCATCTGAATACACAGGGCCAGAACAAGTGTAGATAGGTAATGGAACAGGTATTTCTATATCTAATGTTGGACACTCCTTTTTGTATTCTTTATCTTCTAAAAGATGGTTCTCTCTACAAAAGCTAATTCACTGTCCTCATATAACCAAGATTCTGATCTCTGTTTCTAAATTTGCTGAGGATAATTTTGTTTATTTTGAATTTCATACCTTTTATTGTCTTGTTAAATGTCAGTTCACCAAGAAGGTTCTACTACAAGGTTTTAGGCAAGGAGGTTTATATCGGTTTTCTAATATTGTTGTCCCTTATCATTCACAAACAAATTCATGTCCTAAAGCTTTCTCTATCTCTCTTCCTTCTTTTGATTTGTGGCATAAGAGATTAGGACACATTGCCACCAAAACTGTACATCTTGTTCTATCACAATGTAACATTCCTTTTGATAATAGTGCTGATAATAAGAAGCCTAGTCTTTGTGAAAATTGTGTTCAAGCTAAAATGCATTCTATTCCATATAGTGATTCTTTAACTGTTTACACTTCACCATTGCAATTGGTTTATACGAATGTTTGGGGACCATCTCCCATTATTTCTCATCTTGGTTACAAGTATTATGTTACATTTATTGATGCATTTTCCAGATATACATGTACTTTTTTACTATCTCACAAATCTCAAGTTTTTACAGCTTTCATTCAATATAAAAATTTTATAGAAAACCAAACTGATTGCAAATTAAAGGCTTTACAGTCAGATAATGGCGGTGAGTACACTTCTAAAGTTTTTTCTACATACCTTGCACAAGAGGGTATTCAACATCGTTTTTCATGTCCATATATTCCCCAACAAAATAGAAGAGCTGAGAGAAAACATCAGAATTTAATAGAAATGAGTTTAGCCATGTTATCCACTGCTCAAATGCCAAAGATTTTTTGGGATGAAGCTGTTACAGCTACTTATTTGATAAATAGGTTACCAACTCCTATTTTGTCACAAAAATCACCTTTTGAGGTCTTATTTAAACAGAAACCTGATTATCAATCTCTCAAAATCTTTGGTAGCGCATACTTTTTCTCTTCTTACACCTTTTAATCAGAATAAATTAAACTATAGATCACATAAGTGTGTGTTTCTTGGATATGCCCCTAATTACAAAGGCTATAAATGTCTATCACCCAATGGACGAATATATATCACTAGGAATGTTAAATTTGATGAATCTTAGTTTCCTTATTCTGACTTATTTCTCTCTAAATCTGTTACTAATGAGCTTGACTTAACTAAGAAGGATGCAGATAGTTCCTTTTATTTTTCAAAGTACCCTATTCCTACGGTTGTTCCCCATGTAACTTCCGCCACTCATCAAAATCCATGCACCTTAAATGAGCAAGACACTCTACTTAGTTCACATACAATTAAAGGTGTTCCTTCTGTCACAACTAATGACTATCCAAGCCATCAATTAGAGGATGCTTTTGGTCCTAGCCACAATCCTACTCCAACACAGCCACAAGGCCCAATACAACCCACTTCTGGCATAGAGATTGTTCTTCGACCTATAGAATCCTCTAACACTCAACCCTCTACAACATCACACCATTCACAACCAATTACTCCTCACAATACTCATGCTATGATGACAAGGTCTAAAACAGGTTCATCTAAACCAAAAGTATTTTTTTCTTCTATTCGGTCCAAAACTAGTGATGAACACCCTCCTAAAACAGCTCATGTTGCCCTCAGTATTCCTTGTTGGAAAGAGGCGATGATAGAAGAGTTTCAAGCTCTACAAAGAACCAATACTTGGTCTTTAGTGCCTAAGCCAGAAAATGCAAAAATTATAGGTTGCAAATGGTTTTTACCATTAAAAGACACCCTAATGGATCCATTCACAAGTATAAAGCTAGGTTAGTGGCTCAAGGCTTTCACCAAGAAGAAGGTTTTGACTTTGAACAAGTTTTTAGTCCGGTAATTAGACCTACAACAATTAGACTAATCTTAAGCTTAGCTCTTTCTCGAAATTGGGTAATAAGACAATTTGATTTCAACAATGCCTTTTTGAGTGGGAATTTACATCAAATAATCTACATGTCACAGCCGATTGGCTTTGAAGAAAATTCTGACACACATGTTTGTAGGATGCATAAATCTCTCTACGGCTTGAAACAAGCTCCTAGAGAGTGGTTCATTAAGTTAAGCACCACTTTGCACTCTTTTGGTTTCAATAATGTCAAGTCTGATAATTCTTTGTTTATAAAGAAACATACCAATTCAATTATTTATATTTTTTGTTATGTGGATGACATTATAATTACTGGCAATAATTTACATTGTGTGGCTGACATGATTAAGAAATTGGACACTGTTTTCTCATTAAAAGATTTAGGTGACTTAAGCTATTTTTTGGGGGTTGAGATTCACAAAACTGAAAATGGAACTTTGCATCTCTCACAAACCAAATATATTACAGATTTATTGTCAAAATTGGGGATGGCGCAAGCTAGCTCTATGCCAACCCCTATGGTTTCTTCGCTACAATTGTTGTCAGCAGGTTCAGAGAGTTTTGAAGATCCAAAGCTTTATCGAACTGTTGTAGGATCTCTACAATATTTATGCATCACAAGACCAGATATCTCTTTTGCTGTGGCAAAAATTAGTCAATTTATACATTCTCCCCTCTTAGCTCATTGGAAGGCAGCAAAGCAGGTGTTAAGATATTTGAGAGGCACACAGCATCATGGTTTAGTCCTGCACAGAAGCGATGATATGAGATTATATGGATTTGCAGACTCAGATTAGGCTACAGATCTAGAAGATAGAAAGTCAGTGTCAGGGTATTGTGTGTATTTTGGGGCTAACTTAATTTCTTGGATGTGCAGGAAACAACCGACTATAAGTCGTTCCTCTGTTAAAGCAGAATTTAGGAGTGTAGCAGCTTGTGAAGCTGAGGTACAATGGCTCAAGCATTTGCTAGAAGAACTGGATGTCAAGCTTCAAACTGCTCCAACGATATATTGTGACAACTTAAGCACTGTTTTGTTAATGGCAAATCCTGTGTTACATGACAAGACTAAACATTTCCAGCTTGAAGTACAATTAATCAGGGACAAGATAAATCAAAAACAGTTACATGTTATGCATATTCCAGGGACAAACCAGGTTGCTGATCTTCTTATTAAACCTTTGACAGCCTCCACATTTGAAAGACTGAGGTTCAAACTGCGAGTTGTCCCAAGGCCAAGCTCGAGTTTGAGGGAGGTGTTGAGATTAAGGATGATTAATTATGATAATTAGAGAACTAATTTTGATTTTAAAAGTGCTATATAAGTAGAGATGGGAAACTCTATTGAAGGGATGACTCATTTTGTTTTACTGAAAAACTAAATTCAATACTTCTATTCTTTAGCTTTTCTTCCCTTTTCAATTTCCCTTTCTTTCTTTCTGTTCTTCTGCGATAAGAACTACTGTTGGAAAATTCCTTTCAGATAGAGTCCAAATCCTACCATACCTTATCTATTGCCAGCCCTATTAGGGATATGTGAACGTGAGGTTCAAATGAAAAGGATTTTTTTGAAATTTTTGAAATATGAAAGTGTCCAATCACTAGATTTTTTATCCCAAAAAAGAGAATATTCATTTTTTTAATAGAATATTCTGTTATTTTAAACGTTTTTTGTCACGGTAGAAATTTAATTAAAAAAATTAACGTATACAGATCCAATTAAAAAAATATAAAGACTTAATTAAACATTCAGTAAAGTCATAGGGACTTGCAAAATAATTAAACTTTTTTTTCTTTTGGGGATCTTTACTAGGGGTGCACATGACTCGACCCGGTCCAAAAGCCCGGCCCGGTCCCGAACACTTTAGGGGCTAATTTGGTGTGATTTCATCGGGTTTAGAGCCGGGTAAGGGTCTCAAAAATAGACCTGGTCATTATTTTGGGTCGGGTCCGGGCCATAGCTCGGGTCACCCAAAGTCGGCCCGGTGGCCCAGTCATCATACACAATTAATATTGTGTGTTATTACTTATTAGTGTTGAATCATGACTATTCTTATATGGAATTTAAGTATTGTAAATCTTAATATTTTGTGTTATTAGTCATTATAAGACTATAAGTTAATGTTTTATGTTTAGAATGTATAAGACTTTAGACTAATGCATAATATTGTGTTATTTGTATTGATTTAAATATTTGGTATTATTAGACAATATTAGTATTGATTGTGGTTATGCTTTAATTGTGAAGAAGGGTTAGTTCTTGTTATATTTTTCTAACTGAATTTTACCATGTTAAATAATGGTTGGAGTCTTGGAAATTTGGATATTTTTACATGCTAACTTACAAGAAGGTATCAACGTAATGTAATGTTAACGGCCCGATTTTCACCCGATTTTTACCCAGTTTTCACCCGGTATAATTGTGGCCCGAAAGTGTATTGGTTTCATCGGGTCTAGGGCCAGGTTCGGATCTAATAAATAGACCCAGTGTATATTTCGAGTCGGATCTGGGTCACATCAAACTCGGCTTGACCCGCCCATGTGCACCCTAATCTTTACCGGGACTAATTAAAGTAAGCAAGCATAAGTTGGTAGCTGAGGAGATTGCTGACTTGCCCAATACAAGATTGTTGTAAGTACTCAGTAGTCCATAAGCACGTAGCTTTTTTATACTCTTTTTTGTTTTTTTTTGTTTTTTTCATCTTTAATTTATATCAAATAATATTATGCTTAAGGAATAATACGGCCTGAATTCATGACATTTTGTCACTTTCTCTTAGTTTTAGTGGCTTCATTGCAAAAACTGTGGCGCATCGAAACTAAATATGAACGTGAGACAAATCGATTTAAAATGTTCCTGAAGAGGGAAGTTGGGATCAGAATAGGAACCATTGAGAATGGCATAGGTAACAAGCTTGTTTGCAGCTTCTGTTGCATGGATCCCATCCCAGGTTACGTAGTTGTAAGGATCATCACATGCTGTTGCTGTCACTCTGCGAAATTGTACTTTCCCCCTCCATATCCGCAACATGCTTTCGTGCCATACTTTATCCGTGTTCCAAAGAATATATAAACCGTTTTGAGAAGTGATTAAACTTATATATAGATATGAAGGAGAAGTGTTTGATTTGAACCATGAGAAGTTGGATGCTGAAAGAGCTCTAACAGAACAGTGTGTACATCAGAGAGAGTCTCTCTAGTCTGTCTCAATGTCTCTTTCAAAGGAAACCATACATCCAAATTCATCAATGTCTGAACTATTATTTTGTTATTTAATAATAGATCTGTGTTGGTGTTGAGTCTCACCTTAATTGTGGCACCTATTTCTGCTTCACTCCACCTACACCAATGGCACCTAAGTTGGAAGTGAAGTCATTTTGGCCAATGTAGAATGTGTAAAGCGATTTTCCGAATATATCCGGTGAAGGAAGCTTGGCTTCTGCAAGATGTTGTGAACTAAAATAAAGTTAATTCTAAAAGCAAGAACTTAAAAGGGTTAAAGCTAAGAAAAGTAAAATTAATTGTACTGAAATACTCTTGTTCACAAGACTCGGATACTCTGAAATATTCTATTAATAGGACACCTCATCAATTCTAAACAATACTAATCTGCACCGCAATGCTTGGTTGAGTGGCAATTATGTTTGCCTTGCTAGGAGGTGCACCGGGTTCAAATCCCAGCTGAGGCTGGTTGTTGTTTAAGAACCCATGGTAGTGTGTGTGAGTGTGTTGTGTGGGTATGTGAAACATGAATGTAATGGCTAGGATTGAGGGCTGTCCAATCCGCTTGACCAAAAAAAAAATACTAATCCTATAACTCCTATCTCTATTTTATAATTATTATATTGATGATGATAACACAAGAAAAGGGGTGCCAGTTTTGGCATTGTTAAAAGAAAACTAGTAAGCTCCTATAATACTGCTTCCATTCTTAAATAACTGTTTATTTGAACAAAGTGTTCTATTCAGAGCTAGTGTATATAGGCATAATTTATATCTAGATACATGGATTTGTTAATATGCCACTTTGTCTTTGTGGAACGGGTGAAATAATAAATAAAATTTGGGAACTAGAAACTTTGTACATTTTGCACCTTCTTGATGAAATTCAAGGACTCTGGTTATAAATTGCTTCATTTGGTTGAGCTGGATAGCAAGAGAGAAAGGGCTGATCCCGCTGACAAACAAACAAGTGTTAGGAATAAGCACAGTGGATGCCAATGTTGCATAGTTGGCCCCATGTCTGAAGTTTGATCCTATTGATTGCAGATAGGGACTCAAAAATGGCAATCCAAGAGCTTGAGCTGCCAAATCAAATGTAAAATATAATTATTAATATTAGTAATTTAGTATCAATGAATAACCAGATAAGTCTGCCCTTGGTTTATAAATGGTTGATGACAAAAAACCAACTAAGGAAGAAAGAATATGAAAGATTACCAAGAAAATCAATCATGAGTCTGCCATCGGAAGCTCGGCCAGCTGGTTTTTTGAAGAAAGTAACTCCAAAAGGAGCAGACTGTGCGGGAAAACCTGCATAGAAACCACCAGTGTCTGAGTTTGAATCCCCGAAGTTGAAGATAGCCTCAAAATCACATTTTGTGTGACTTAAACCCACTAAGCATAACAACAAGAAGGCCATCAAGGATGTATACACTACTATAAATATAATGGAGAGGCAGCAGTACTATACATGGAAACACGGCAACCAATTTATTCTCTTGCTGAGACAACCGGTAAAAAATTTCTGGCCCCACTACTCACTCTTGTTATATGCATAAATAATCCAATATCAATTGCTAATCATATATATAGCAGGCGCAACATGCACCACATATGTTTTGGATGTGTTGCTATTAATTAATAGTAACATAGCAGCAGATTACGTAATTGTTGCTTAGGATGCTAATAATACTTAGTATTGTTAGTGGACTAAATCCCCGTAATGGTCCCGAGATTGACGCCGTGCACTAAAATTGTCCCTGAGATTCTAATTGCACTAATTACGTCCCTGAGATTGGAAAATTTGCACCATAGTGGTCCCTGACCCGTTTTCCGTTAACGGCGCGCTGACGTGGCTTGATGACGTGGATTTTTGGTGACACGTGTCACTTCATGGTTTGGCCACGTGTCACGATATGATGATGTGTCGGTCAACGACACGTGGCAAGCTGACATGGATGGGTATGCCACATGTCACAATGCTATTTTGCCACGTGTCAGATTATGCCACGTGTCGCAATGCTATTTGTCCACGTGTCATCCACGATGTCATCGTTACATGTGCACCAAATTGGTCCCTTACTTTGCATCTAATGACTCATTTTAGTCCCTGAAATTGAATATCGTGCACCAAATTAGTCCCTTCATCAGTTTTTTCTCATTTTTTTATAAATTTAAAAGTTTTTATATTTTTTTATACACTAATTTTAATTATATTATAATAAATTTTTTAATTAATAATGTTAACTTGTATCATTGGTGTACATGTTAACTAAAACCAAAACTTTATTATTGCCTCTTGTGTTTATTTGTATCTGTTTTAATATTGTTCAAGTCATAGTTATAATAAGTACTTATATTAATTAATAGTGTAATATATGAAAAAGCCGCCTAACAAGTTATAGATAAAATGAATTATTATAATCGACAGTATAAATCTATCTTATTAATTTAGTGAGAAGTTAATTATATAGAAAATCGAACATTCTTAAAATGGATGAGAATAATAAATTTATATTAGTTAATAAGTGTCTTATCAAGTATTCTTAAAATATTTATTAAAGTGTTAAATATTAAAAAAATTGTATTAAGGAATATTATTAGGCAACTACTCCCATGAAAATGCCAAAAACATCTTCTCATGATGATCCTTGTTTAAAAAGTGTAACTTATTTATTTAGCAACACTTTACATAAAGGTAACAATTTTACTTCAAATAAAATCAAGCCCTACAATCTATCATCCAATGGTCAAAATGATGTATCTTCACATGAAGATAATCATTAAATCTTCATTGGAGTAGATACCATAGTATTAAACTCTTAACTTACACTCTTTATTAAATCAATATCAATATGTCACATAATTCTTTTAATAAAATATTGTAGAAAAAAATTGTATAATTAAAACTAATATTTTAAAAATATTTTATAAAAACACTTGTATTTAAATAACTTGTGAAAAGATAAAATTAAAATTAGTGTATTCAAATATATAATGAGAATTTTAAATTTATAAAAAAAAATGAGAAAAAACTGATGAAGGGACTAATTTGGTGCACGACATTCAATTTTAGGGACTAAAATGAGTCATTAGATGCAAAGTAAGGGACCAATTTGGTACACATGTAACGATGACATCGTGGATGACACGTGGACAAATAGCATTGCGACACGTGGCATAATCTGACACGTGGCAAAATAGCATTGTGACACGTGGCATACCCATCCACGTCGGCTTGCCACGTGTCGTTGACCGACACGTCATCATACCGTTACACGTGGCCAAACCATGAGGTGACACGTGTCACCAAAAATCCACGTCATCAAGCCACGTCAGCGCGCCGTTAACGGAAAACGGGTCAGGGATCACTATGGTGCAAATTTTCCAATCTCAGGAACGTAATTGGTGCAATTGGAATCTCAGGGACAATTTTGGTGCACAGCGTCAATCTCGGGGACCATTATGGGGATTTAGTCATTGTTAGTGACATTATTGACCTTGGAATGTAATGAATTCAATGGTGGTGTAAAGTGTTAATTAAGTAATATTAATGGAACTTTTTTCAGTTTTTTGGTTAAGGACTAATCCACCACATATCTAAGCTCCATTTAAGGATCTGTCACTGGCATTCTGGCAATGGGTTATTGCATACATAAGGCGTAATTCGGATCCGTAACACTTGCTTAAGTGGACAAGTGAACCACTCAGCCAACCCAAGTTAGTTCTATGCATACTTTTTGATTCAGTGAACATGGTGGTGTATCTATTTTATTCAAAGTTATAACCAGCAATCAATCATTTTCGCTGGTAAATATTCTATTTATTAATTTCTCTAAAATGGAGGAATTGGGTTTCTCTGTAACATTATTCTTGTCTTTTTTTTTTCTTAATAACGGTCACTGTAGGATAATATTGATTTTATTCAACCCTAGTGACCAGTTTCAATTCAAAATAAATAAATAAACTATATGTAAATATAAATTACAAATAGCTTTCGTAATCATTATTATTTATTAAGACGGGAAAATTGAATATGTTGGCCAAAGAAGAAATGAACGGCATCATCAAAATTCTGTTGACAAATTCATCTGGAAAGATTTACAGCCTAAGAATCAGAATCCAGGGGAACTTTTAATTCTCTCTATTTTCTTTCAGTCAATAAGTCAAACATTTAATTCAGACTTTGCTAAAATACAGGGAACACTGAAAGTACAAGACAAAATGAATTTATAAGAACATCAAGCTCTGCATTTCTTGTTTCACAAACAACCCACATGCCAAAAATATTTCCAGGTAGATAGCAAAAAGGACACATCACTTCAGCCACTGAATTATACACCCCGTCGATACTCCAGTTGCTTTGTGTTCTCTAATAGAATCTGCTAAGCAGGACAGAGATCAGGAATTAAGCTAAGAAATCAATAGGCCATGATTTGATTCCTTTGAAGGTGATCACAAAATTGAGGTACAGCACTTACTTCACGGATGTAATTTGCAACTGCTTTGCAGCCTTCAGTTGCCAGTTGCATAACATTTTCCAAAATGTCAATCGGTAGTTTAGAATCCATCTACAGCCAGCAACAAAAGAAAGAATGCATATTGGGGTAACAAAAAAAAAGGTCTAAAACTAACTTTACACTGTTGACTATAAGAAATCCGAAAAACAAAATGATGCAATGAAAATTAACCTGAAGAAGTGTCACTT
Organism: Arachis hypogaea; assembly: GCF_003086295.3. Taxonomy (NCBI): domain Eukaryota; kingdom Viridiplantae; phylum Streptophyta; class Magnoliopsida; order Fabales; family Fabaceae; genus Arachis; species Arachis hypogaea. Next base: position 30,565,396 of record NC_092048.1, read on the forward strand.
TATTCAACTTTGGCAGAATTCCAACAGTTACATCAGGACCTCCAGCACTGTCTTCTACGTAGTTCAAATCTGTCCATATTCATACAACAAGTTTCAATAATTACAAAGTTGCAAAGCTAAAACAAAAGATGAGCAGTTTAAAAGAAAACACAAACTTGCATTTAGCCATTTGAAAAGTCAAGTAAAATAGGTGCATACCAAGCAAAGGGGTGCTATTAAGGTATCCAGCACTACATGAAGTTACAAGATCACACATGGGGATCCCAGCATCAGAAAGGGCCAAAGTTGCAGCATTGATACATGCAGATCTAGTTCCTACACAAGGAATATTGGGGAAAAGAGTTAGTTAATGGTCAATAATGAAGGGCTTCAAAGAAACTAAAGAATCATTTGTTAATACTAGAAAGATTTAACAGAAGATAAATTATTAGAAGAGCACAAGATAAACAAATATTTATCATGAGGAAAAATGGTGATAACAAGATCCCATTATAAGGTTTTAACTTACCACCATCTGCTTGGAGAACTTGGACATAAATATCTATCTGCAAATGACATATATGAATCATACAAACAATAAATATACAATTTACATTAATGAAAAAGAGATTCCAGAAGCTGTGTAAAATGGAACCTGGGAACGAGGCATTAAATGTGTCATTATGCATGCTTCCATAGTCTGTCGAATAACCATAGAAATTTCAGTTGATCTCCTGTAGCAAGAGAAAAATCCCGTCAGAAAAAGAAGAGCAAGAGGTCATTCTCCTAGTGTTAAAGAACCTGGCAATTTGGCCATAAGAACCAGTTTAACACAATCAAAAAGAAAAAGTTAAAGTGTCATAAGATGTATATTGGTGGGGAATGGTATGCCCTAAGTTTCTCCTTCCTTTCCAAATTCTCTTCTGTACTGTCAACTCTTCTCAGACCGAGATATCTTAAAGACCCTTCACTTGGACACATCAGTGATTAGTTGCTCATGTTGGCTACTTACATATCTCAGTGACTCCTTCGTTTGGTTGCTAAATTTAACTGTGGGACAAAGATTCTAGTGTTCTCCAAATTCATCATTGCACTGTTCTAATTGACACATTACATATTCTACTGCTACAGATTGAAATTAGAATGTTATGTACTGCTGACATATTGTTCAGTGTTCTGTTTCATAATATTAGCATTATTTGCATCATCCAATTCAGTCTTGAGCTACTATTTCAACATTATAAATAACTAAAAACAGTGCCCAAACAAAAAAGAACTAGGAATTAAATTTAAGCAAGAGCATATGAGAAAACCTGTCACCCTTTGGTTTCCTCTTGCGATCTCCAGTGCTAAAGTTAGCCATGCTGTACTCACATCGAATCTACAGAGATGATGAGAAGCATGTAGATAGAGAGACAGCAATTAGGTATCCAGCAAAATACACTACCTAGACACAAAATGCATAATAACTTGATAAGAAAAAAATTGTTTTTCACCAAAGCCTGGTCACTCATTTGCTGGCTCCTATTTTGGACCTGAAAGGCATACAAGTTAATACAGCAATCATATCAAATAATGCTGAAATGCAAATTGAAAAGTTATTTACCTCTCTGGGGCCATATACAGCAGCAACCACTTTGGTGTTACCCATCTCAAAAATAGCAGAACTGGTTCCAAAAACAAAAACCACGCATTAGCCAAACCCTAATTTGGAAATTAAGAGGTTTGAAAAGCACGAAAAGAATTACCCATCAGCTCTGGAAACAGCACCAATCTCGGCTCGAATTTGCCGCATCTCCATGGGGCGGCGACCGTCCAAGCGAAGTCCTTCAGGGCTCACATACTCCATCTTCCTTCAATTTCCTTAATCAGGAGAAGAACCAAGTGAGTAGCAAGAGGTGGTGGCGCGGGAAACTGAGCTGGTGCAGCGATTCTAAGCTGCTGGAGTAACACTGTCACAGGAATTAGAGAAGGGCAAATTAATCAAACCGGTCATCGAACTGGTTAAATGAACCGTTGTGTTTTTTTTTTTTTTTTTACCAAAGATAGGAGACTTTAATTGAGTATCGGGAGACTATGCCATTTGAGCTATTACTTATTGGCAATGAACCGTTGTGTTATCTATTTTTTAAAAATTTTTAATTATATTACGTATATATTAGAATTAGTTATCACTCTAAAATATATAATAAAATTAAATAAATATATAGTAATTAATTTTCGTATATAAATAATATTTTTATTTTTTTAATATAACTATTTAAGTTGGTTTTTTATGTATATGATAAATAATTTGATGATAGAAATTTACTAAAAATGTATCTTTTTAAAAAAAAAATCAATTAAGATAATAAAATATAATTTTTAATATTTTAATATTTTTTTATATTTTTTCTTGTTCTTATTAATAAAATATATGTTAAGAGATTACATTTTATTTTTTTAAATAAAAAAATTGAAAGGATCTAATTTTTAAAATTGACGTGTATTGTTTTTATTTAATTTAACATATTTAATTAAATTATTTAATATAATATATATCCATATTTTATTATTATTATTTTTCAAAATTTAGTTAAAGTATTTTTTAAAATAAAAAACTTTTATTATATGTACAATTTAATTTGGAGTTGTGGAACAAGTATGCATATAGTCTGGATGATGTAAAATGTATATGCATAATTACTTTGTTTGAAAAATAATAATAATAAAAAATAAATAGAATAAATAAAATGCACGTCAGAAATAAGTGGTTGGGGATTTGGATCCTCTAAAGTTTAAATTTCACTTTAGATAGTAAAGTGTGATTTCTCACCATTTATTTCATAGGTAAGACCAAGAATAAATATAAAAGAGAAACTATTCAAAGGTAGAAGATCACACCTTACTCTCTAAAATGAAATTTAAACTTTAGAGAATCTAAATCCATTGATTGGTCACTCCCCTACAGCAATAAATAAGCAGGTCAGATTTCTGTTGTGATAAGGTGATGATATGGATGCCCATTCATTATGTGCAGTTCACATTCTCTAAAGTGAATGACATTAAAGAAGTATTGAAAAAGCAAGTATGTTACCTCTATAAATAGTGGAATGTCACCCAAAAAAATATAGAGTAAAGTATCATTTTTGTTCCCAATGTTTGGGGTAAGTCCCAAAGTTATCCCTAACGTTTCAATCGTCCTATTTAAGTCTTTAACGTTTCAAAATTGACAATGTTGTCCTGCTGTTAGGATCCGTTAACAAAATTGACGGCAGGACAAAATTGAGACGATTATAAAACGTTAGGGACTTAAATAGGACGAAAACGTTAGGGACAAAAACGATATATAAAAATAAATTTTAATTCAATTTTATCTTTCAATAACATTAATTTTTTACTGTACATAATATTCAATTATTTTTTAATTACATCTAAATAAATTACACTTAATCACATTACTTTCATTTTAAATAAATTTATTTTTTTTATAATTTTAAAGAATTTTGATACATTAGAGACAAAAGGTATAATTTATATTTTATCGTATATATATTATTTTTTTCTGCAAGTTTATATACTAGTCATTCTACAAACATTTCATGATAACTAAAATTCTTTAAGAGTAAAATTATAAAAAAAAATAATTTATTTAAAATAAAAGTAATATGATTAAGTATAATTTACTTAGATGTGATTAAAAAATAATTGAATACTATGTATAGTAAAAAATTCATTATTGAAGAATAAAATTAAAATTTATTTCTATGTATCATTTTTGTCCCCAACGTTTTTGTCTTATTTAAGTCTCTAACATTTCAAAATTGTCTCAATTTTGTCCCGCCGTCAATTCTGTTAACGGATCCCTAACGGCAGGACAACATTGAGTCAGTTTTGAAACGTTAGGGACTTAAATAGGACGATTGAAACGTTAAGAACAATTTTGGAATTTACCCTAAACGTTGGGGACAAAAATGATACTTTACTCAAAAATATAAATAGTGGAATGTAATTTCAGTTTGGTACACACAATCAATAACAAAATCTTCTCTCTTTTAGACTTTAATACTTAATACTCTCTTTTCTCTCTCTTTTATATACGATACTATATATATTAGTGATATATATATAAATCACTTCTATTAATATATTGAGATATTATATGGGTAAATATTAATATGGGTAAATATTAACACTATAGTATTTTATTTATACTTCTTATTTTATATTTATTATATCTTCCTTAATTATTTATTTTACAACACGTTATCAGCACGAGACTCTAATCAAATTTTAGGAAGACTCAGGTAATAAATTTTCATTATGTCAAAACTCTCTCATATTGAATTCAATGCTCTTGATATATTTGGAAACAATTATTTATCATGGATATTAGATGCTGAAATCCATCTTGATTCAATGGATCTTGGAGATACCATTAAGGCTGAAAATAATGCATCCCAAAAGGATAAAGCCAAAGCCATGATTTTCCTTCGTTGTCATCTTGACGAAGGATTGAAAAATGAATACCTCACATTAAAAGATCCTGCAGATATGTGGAAAGACCTTGAAGAAAGGTACAATCATCAAAAGACGGTGATACTTCCTCTAGTCCGATATGAATGGACGCACTTGCGTCTACAGGATTTTAAATCCATAAATGAATATAATTCTACAATGTTTCGAATCACCTCATGAATGAAATTATGTGGGGAAAAGATAACTGATAATGATATGTTAGAGAAAATTTTCTCAACCTTCTATGCCTCGAATGTGCTCCTGCAGCAGCAGTATCGAGAAAAAGGATTTAAAAAATATTCTGAGTTAATTTTTTGCCTTCTTGTTGCTGAACGCAACAATGAATTGCTTTTAAGAAATCATGAAGCATGCCCAGCTGGCGCCGTCCCATTTCCTGAAATAAATGCGGCAAATCATTACCCTAGAAGAGGTAAATTGCAAGGTTTTAGTAGCAAGAAAAATTATGGAAGGAAAAGGAATTATGTTCACAAAGGATCTCACCAGAAGTGGGATAAAGAAAGGAATAATGGACAAAATAAATCAACAGAGGATAAATGTTTCCGTTGTGGTGAAAAGGGTCATTGGTCACATACCTGTCGTACCCCAAGGCACCTAGTCGATCTTTATCAAGCATCTTTGAAAAATGATGATAAAGGAAAGGAAACAAATTTCGTTTCAAATGATGCTGAAAATTCTACTACTCATTATGATGTATCTGATTTCTTTGAGGATCCTAAAGGAAATATTGGCCATTTGATCAATGATGGAATAGTTTAATATGTGAAATTGTTAAGTATTCATGTAAATAAATAATGTAAAGAACTTCTTGTTAAGTTTTATTTTCTATGCATCTGAATAATATATATAAATAATGTTTAATAAAATATTTATGAATTTTAAAATTATTGAATGTGCTATACTTCTTAGAAAAATATTTTCAATCAAGAAAATAATTTTATGCGCATATACTTCTACTCATTTTATTATTATTTGTCTTTGAAGAGAATGGCAAGGACATACAGTGAAGATATTTGCCTTGCGGATAGTGCAAGTTCGCACACCATTCTCAAAAGTAATATATATTTTACCCATTTTGTGCCAAAAGAAGAATATATTAATATTATTATTGGCTCAGGCAATGTGATAAAAGGCTCTGGAAGAGCTATAATTTTGTTTCCTAGAGAAATAAAATTCATAATAAATAATGCACTATTATCTACCAAGTCTCTAAGAAACTTGTTGAGCTTTAAAGATATTAGCCGAAATGGATATCATATTGAGACTATGAATGAGAGAAATCATGAGTACTTATGTATCATAACTCATGATTTAAATAAAAAGGTTATATTAGAAAAGTTACCCTCACTTTCATTTGGGTTATATTATACCAAGATTAGTGCGATTGAATCACATGCCATTGTAAACCAGAAGTTTACTAGTCCAAATGAATTCATAACTTGGCACGACCGATTGGGTCATTTGGGAACAACCATGATGCGGAGAATTATTGAAAATTCTGATGGACATTCATTAAAGAACCAGAAGATTCTTAAATCTAGTGAATTTTGTTGTGCTGCATGTTCTCAGGGAAAGTTAATTTTAAGGCCATCACCAGTAAAGATTGGATTTGAGTCCCCTAAATTTCTATAAAGGATTCAAGATGATATATGTGGACCTATTCATCCACCATGTAGATCTTTTAGATATTTTATGATCCTGATAGATGCATCTTCAAGATGGTCACATGTGTGCTTATTGTCTTCTCGCAACCTGGCGTTTGCGAGATTACTGGCTCAAATTATTCGATTAAAAGCACAATTTTCAGGAAATCCAATCAAAGCAATTCGTCTTGATAATGCTGATGAATTTACTTCCCAAGCTTTTGATGCTTATTGTATGGCTAATGGAATAAGTGTTGAACATCCAGTAGCTTATGTTCACACGCAAAATGGGTTAGCAGAATCACTTATTAAACACCTCCAATTAATTGCTAGACCCTTACTTATGAGAACAAATCTTCCAACCTCGGTTTGGGGGCATGTTATTTTACATGCCGCAGCACTTATTCGTTTGAGGCCAACGAGTTACCACCAGTTCTTTCCTATGCAATTAGCTTTTGGCCAGCCAAATGTTTCCCATTTAAGAATATTCGGATGTGCGATATATGTTCCCATTGCACCACCTAATCGCACCAAAATGGAACATCAAAGAAAATTGGGGATATATGTTGGATATGATTTTCTCTCTATAGTGAGGTATCATGAGATACAAACTGGAGATGTATTTAAAGCCCGGTTTGTGAATTGTCATTTTGATGAATCAAAATTTCCAACATTAGGGAGAGAGAATAAGCTTCCTGAAAAGGAACTTAATTGGAATGTATCCTTGATGCATTTAGATCCTCAATCAGGGCAATGTGAACTAGAAGTTCAAAAGATTATACATTTGCAAAGAATAGCAAATGAATTGCCTGATGCATTTTTCGATACAAAGAGGATAACCAAATCTTATATACCAGCAAAAAATACCCCAATTCAAATTGAGGTCCTAGTCGGACAAATTACCACCGAAGCAAATACACACTAGAAACGTGGCAGACCTATCGATTCCAAAGACAAAAATCCTCGAAAGAGAAAAGATGTAAATACTATTCCTGTTGAAAAAGACATAGTAAAGACACCTGCAGTTGTTCAAAATTCTGATATAGTTTTAACGCCAGAAGACATTCAGGTACCTGAAAATTGTGAAAATAACGAGATCTCGATAAATTATGTCTTTACAGGAAAGAAATGGGACCGAAATAAGACAATTGTCAACGAAATATTTGCATATAATGTGGCATTAAATATCATGCATGAAAGTAAGGATCTTGAGCCAAGATTAGTTGAAGAATGTCGACAAAGAAATGATTGGCAAAAATGGGAAGAAGCCATGAAGGCTAAGTTAGACTCACTTACAAAACGTGAAGTCTTTGGACCTGTAGTCCGTACACCAAAAGATGTAAAACTTGTTGGATACCGCTAGGTATTTGTGAGAAAAATGAAGTTGTATGCTACAAAGCTCGACTTGTAGCACAAGATTTTTCACAAATGCCCGGTATAGATTATGAAAAAACATATTCCCCTATAGTGGATGCGATAATATTGTGTTGTTTGGTCAGTTTATCTGCATATCATAAATTACATATGCATTTAATGGATGTGGTAACAGCCTACTTATACGGCTCATTAGATCGTGATATCTATATGAAAGTCCCTGAAGGACTAAAGATATCTAAACCATCCAATGAATATTCACAGGGATTATACTCAGTCAAATTGCAAAGATCTTTATATGGTCTAAAAGCAATCTGGACGAATGTGGTATAATCGTCTTACTGAGTATCTGGCCAAAAACAGATTCAAGAATGATGATATCTGCCCATGTGTTTTCATAAAGAAATCTACATCTGGATTCATTATAATTGTTGTGTACGTTGATGATTTAAATATCATTGGAACTCCTGAAGAGATTCCAACAATTATAAAAATTATAAAAGAAAAGTTTGCTATGAAAGATCTTGGAAAGACTAAATTTTGTCTCGGCCTGCAGATTGAGCATACAAAAAATGGGATCTTTATTCATCAAACAACATACACAGAAAGGATCTTGAAGAGATTTTATATGGATAAGTCACATCCATTAAGTACCCTAATGATCGTAAGATCTTTGAATGTGGAAAATGATCAATTCCGTCCTAATGAAGAAATCCTTGGTCCTAAAGTACCATATCTCAGTGCCATTGGAGCGCTAATGTACCTTGCTAATAATACAAGACCCGATATATCATTTGCTGTGAATTTACTAGCAAGATTTAGTTCCTCTCCAATCAGAAGACATTGGAATGGAATCAAACAAATCTTTCGATATCATCATGGAACGGTTGATATGGGATTGTTTTATCCCTATAGATCCAAGTCACAACTAGTTGGCTATGCAGATGCTGGATACTTGTCTGATCCACATAAAGGGAGATCTCAAACAGGATACCTGTTTACATATGGTGGAACAGCTATATCATGGAGGTCCACGAAACAGACGATTGCTGCAACATCCTCTAATCATGCCAAAATACTAGCGATTCATGAAGCAAGTCGCGAGTGTTTTTGGCTCAGGAGTTTGATCCAATATATTCTGTCATCATGTGGACTGATTGATCATAAGATAACTCCAACTGTCCTGTTTGAAGATAATACAGCATGCATTGCTCAACTTAAAGGCGGATACATCAAAGGTGATAGAACAAAGTATATTTCTCCCAAATTCCTCTTCACTCATGATCTTCAAAATCAAGGGATAATTGATATCCAACAGATCCGCTCAAGTGATAATCTGGCAGATTTTTTTTTACAAAGTCACTCCCAAAATCCTCCTTTGAAAGATTAGTACATGAGATTGGGATACGCCGATTTCGAGACACTAAATGATGTCGACAAGAGGGGGAGACTGTGCTCTTTTTTTCTTGGTCAGGTTTTTTTTCATTGAGTTTTTCTTGACAAGATTTTTAATGAGGCAGTCCCTATCACAAAGGATATTGTACTCTTTTTCCTTCACTAAGATTTTTTCCCACTGGACTTTTCTTTAGTAAGGTTTTAAGGAGGCATAATCCTGAATGGTCATCCAAGGGGGAGTGTTGTGATAAGGTGATGATGTGGATGCCCATTCATTATGGGCAGTTCACATTCTCTAAAGTGAATGACAATAAAGAGGTATTGAAAAAGCAAGCATGTTACCTCTATAAATAGTGGAATGTAGTTTCACTTTCATACACACAATCAATAACAAAATCTTATCTCTTTTATACTGTTAATACTTAAACTCTCTTTTCTCTCTCTTTTATATACGATACTATATTCATATATATATATATATATATATATATATATATATATATATATATATATATGAATCACTTCTATTAATATATTGAGATATTATCATATAGTGAAATTCACTTAAAGAAATTATTACGAGAACCAACCATTCTATAAAATTTAAACATAAGCACAATCAATACTAATATTATCTAATAACACCAAATAGTTAAATCACATACAAATAACACAAAATATTATGCATTAGAAAAAAACACATAAATTTCCAGCTTCAATTTCTATTGTTTTGTTCTTTTTGATGATTGGTGGAGAAACACAATTATCTCCTCCTCCCATTGTTCGTATCCTAAACAAACAACATCAAGAATAAATTCAGCAATAATCAGCAACACATCAAAAGTTCAGCAATAATTAGAACAAAACACTTAAACAGGAAAAACAAAGTTGCACCTAATCAGAAGTTTCAATAATCAAGAGTCAGAATAATAATTAAAATTCTGATTAGAACAATAAACACCTAATCAGAACAATAATCAAATACTGAAAAAGGAAGAATAATAAACACTTAATCAGAACAATAATCGAAATTCCTAATCACAAAATCCAATAATTAAATTCCTAATCAGACATTTTAATAATAAAAATCCCTAATAAAAAATTCCAATAATCAAAACCAATAATCAAAACCCTAATAAAAAATTCTAATAATCAAATTTCTAATCAGAAATTCCAATAATCAAATCCTTAATTAGAAATTCAAAACATTAATTATTTACCTGGGCTTGAGCAGGGGCAGAGAAGAGAAGAAGACACCAGCGGCAAAAGCAATCGTCGTCATCGTTCAGGTCTTGATGGTCAGAGAAGCTCCGTCGCCGTTTGCAGTCGTCGTCGTCATCGAGGGACGTTGTCACAGGGAGGCGAGAAGCAGTGCACCACCGTCGTGACTTCGAGGCTGTGGAGCAGTGATGGGCGATGTCATGGTGGCTGGTGAGAGACAGAGAGAGGGCTGAGAGGGAAAGAGTGCGACGGTTGGTGAGAGGCACAGAGGGGCTGCGACGGGAAGACTGGCGGTGGCGCCGTGAGGGCCTGAGGGGAAAGGCTGAGAGGGGACTGTGGCAGGGTGTGTGACTGCGTGGAAGAGGGCTTGTGAGGTGTGACTGCGTGAGGTTTAGGCATGACTCGTGGCTAAATGAAACTATGAATGTGGCGGCGTGCCCTAGTTCACTTGGATTTGGGAATTATGATTCTCTACCGGGCCAGGTCCAGGTGACCCGAGTTATGGCTCGGTTCCAATTTCATCCCTCTCTTTGGTTTCATTTCTTTTTTTTCGGGTTAGTCCCGGGCTACTTCAGGTCCGGACCATCATGCCCCAAAATTCTTCGGGCTCGGGTCGGGTCTTCGGGCAGGACCGGGTCATGTACACCCCTATGCCATACTATGATGGACACGTGAGTTGCAGCCGACGATGTCTATCGTATCATGAGGTGCTGCATGGCACAAGAAATGATACGTCCATGCAAGCACAGCGAACCCCCATGAAAGACCGTTGTACCTCCCAAAGTCCGCCAACAATGGCAACCACCTGATGTGCACCTGATTGTTGGACTTGTCGGTCATCAGGTATCCACCGATCAGCAGCATGATATAGCACCTGAGGGTGTCCGAATTGTCGGAGGCTGGCATCTGTTGGACTCGGTCCCTGAGCCATCTCATCTTAATGTGGAAAGTGTGGGTCTCCGGACGCCACCGCTCCACAAATGCAGTGATCAAGGAGTTGTCAAAGACAAAGTTCTTGAGCTGCACCGTGTTGCCAAACCCGGCTTCCCTCAGGTAAGGGACGATAGCATCCAGAGGTGCAAGTGTGTGACTAACCCGCCTAGGTAATAAAAGGCGAGGCCTCTGTTTAAAGGTAAAAAAGTTACAAATACAAGACTTCAAACTAATTTATCTAGCATGTTCATATCTATTCTTAAAAAAATATAATATGCAACTTAGATAACCATTAGATAAACATCAGAAAAAATAGTACTTATAATTCTTATTTGCCAACTAACATACTTATCAAATTTTCACTATGAATAAACTTAACTTCTGCTAATTAAGTTGTCAACAAGTCTTCCCTATCAATAAAAAGTTCACTATAAATTAACTTAACTATTTATAAATGTTTTGATCCATATTTTCCAACTAACATACTCTGTGTTACCTAAATATCATTCCATCTATCCGGTCTATTCACTAATTAAAAGACAATCAATTATTAATTTGAACCACAAAAGATAGCACCAACCTCGAAGTCGATGGTTCCCGCAATATGTCAGGTTGCGTTCATCCGATTTATGTCAGGGTTACGTGCCATAACATTTTGGGAACTCAAAACTCTCAATAAACTGGCCTAAGGATGGAGAGAAATGTGAGAAATGTGGGTCAGGAGTGGGGTCAGGCGGTCTGCAAACGAGTTGCTTTTATAGACACCAAGTAACCTTATCTCGTTTAGGGTTTATATCTCGTTTACACTGTGAACAAGATAAAGTTAAATACGAAAAATGATAAATACTCTGAAAACTACGTATATCAGTAATATTAATATTTATTTTATTTATTTAAAAAAATTCTAATGTTTAGTAGGACTGACTCAATGAAATATAAGGAGTAAAAACTAAAAAGTAAAAATCCTTCCAATTCCAACCTAAAGTTTGGCTTAAGGCACATGTTAAAAATGTAGTGACGATAACAAGAATTTTTTTTAACCAAAAAAAAATTTAACTAAATTGGATTGGTCTAATAGTTAGCTCACTAGCAAGGTTGCGAGAACCAGACCGGTCAATGAACTGGTGAGGCGACTGGTTCACTGGTTCAGTAGTTCGACCGGGGTTCAACCGAAGTTCAACCGGTTTAATTAAATATTAAATAAAATTATTAAAAATTTAATATATAATTTTATATATTTAAATTCATGAATTTTTAAGTAAAAAAATTTTAATAGAATTTAAGATATAAAAAAAATTGAAGATGAAAAGTTCATTGATAATATTCAGATTGAGTTAAATTTATTGATAACTTTAAAACAACTAACTGAGGCAGAATTTCCACTCAAGCTGCAAAAAATTAAAGATCTTGCAGGCGACATTGTCAAGTCAAGGCTAATTATTCAACATCAATTCTCTTATACAATTCAATTATCCCTTTTTGGGCTGCCAATATACAATTCAATTGAATAACACATTGATGAAATTTCTTATTGTGCAACAAGCCTCTTATAACTAACCAAACCCTAACTAGATTCAACAAATTCAATGCTTTTCAACAACAAAAACTCAGAATACAGAGTTACAGATAATTCAACCTCCAAATCCAGAAACAGAAAAATTAAGTGAAACAATTCAAATTAAATTCAGACTCACATTAAGGAACAACCCAACTCAGAACACAATCCCAATTCAGAATCTAGTACAAAAAATCAACTCAGAAGCCAGAATCTTAGAAATCAAAACTAAAGAAGCAGCGGCTTACTGGAGACACGGCGAGGGAGGAATGACGGTGGTGAAAGTGAGCTCAGAAGAGGATCATCAGTTTCTTTTTTTTATTTTAATTAAAGTTTCAAAACCAGATCAATTTCAGTACTGCACCATTCAAACAAAACAAATCAAATTCAAAACAACACAATTTACACAAAAATGTATACATATATACACAAAATTGAATCAGAGGAAACAGATCTAGAGAAAAAAATAAATTGTTCATAATATATGTAATTTGTTCATGCAGCTTGACAGTCACAGAAATCAACTGATTCAGGTAAAATAAAAATTTCAAACTATTTCCATTCAGAAGCAACAAAAATATTCATGAAGCAGCAAACCGAAGCAGCAAACAGAACAGGCAGCATAGAAAATCAAAAACAAAAATCAAGATCAGAACATATTCAGAAGCAACAAACAGATTGAAAGGGTAATAAAAGTGTTCGAGACTCAACACGACTTGAAAAACTGAACCTGAAGCATATTTAACTGGATTCATATGTTTTTTTTTTTTAAACTCAGATGCCCTGTTATTTTTTTTTTTTTTCAAACAGAACAGGCGGGCTCGACCGGTGGTGGTCGCGGTTGCTGTGGTTGGTTGTGGGTGGCAATGGTGGCCTTGGTGGGTGAAAGGAGGCTGGCGCCGAATGCTCAGATTAGGTTAGGGAAAAGGGGAAGAAAGGGGAAGAAAGGGTAGCTCAGATTAGGGTTAGTTAGTGGCATAGTGGGTTACAGCTTACAGGGTTAGGTTCGCGTACGCCTTTGTCTTTTTTTTTTTTTTTTTAAGCCAAAACGACGTCGTTTGGCATTGAAGTTGCAAACCACTAAACCGCCAAAAAACCGGACAGTTCTTCCGATTCGTCGGTTAACTGCCGGTTCGACCGATTTTTCTACCGGTTTTTTGCCAGGCGGTTTTCTACATTACCCGGATCGGTTAGGTAATCGGTTCCCGGTTTTCCGGTTAAACCGGCCGGTCCGATCCGATTTTCAAAACCATGCTCACTAGTCCGCTTAAGTAAGTGTCAAGAATTTGAATTTCGCGTAACTTGATCTGTGGATAAAAAACAAGAATTCCCGTAGTGTGTGGATAACATTTTGCTCATGACTCAGCCAACTTCTCTAATACTAACAGAAATCATTGGGTCATCTATGAAAATTTTTCCATAAGAATTACTGTTAGATTTAATAATAGTACCGAGAGATAAATTCATCTAGAATGTCTGCAAAATAATTATTAACGTGTATCTTTTCTCATCTTAAAATTTGTCAATAACTACTTGCTCAAATATATAACTTATCTAAAATAATATGCTGCCTAACGAGTCAACAAAAACATTACTCAGTTAAGTAGTTAACTAACTTGGATTGATTGAGGGTTTAAATCTCGCATTCTACATACAACAATTCATTAAATAACGACAAACCCTTAAATGCTTCTTTCTACAGCTTTTATAATTGATTGTTCCTGAGGTGAGGAAGAAGGGATCCACAACTTTATTCTGCTCCTTTCTAAAATAAGAGCATCATGTTATAAAATAGAGGCACAAATCTTATCATTATAAGAGCTATTGTTATTTATGCTGATAATTCAATATTGTGTTTCTCTTGTTCTGTGACATTTTCAAGTGAATATATGACACACAAAAGATCCTCATCCTAGAAAGAACTAACAAATTGAATAATCTCAAAATATAAGAATTAGACAAACAAAAGAAGAAAAAGGTCTGATTCCTACTAAAAATATAACTACATAAATAAAATCTCCTTCAAATTCAAAAAAGAAATATCACAACATTATAATTATGTAATGATGATGATGATAGCCAAACTGAAAGGAGGCACTAAATTGAAAGCGTATTTTCCTTGCTACAAAAATGGATGGACATGGTAGCAATGTTCATCAGAGGCATTTAAGTCTTGCAAATGTCAAAAAACCTGTGTGACCTCTAGCTTCGCCACAAGGTCTAGCCATAACCGAAGAAACAGTACTGTCTGGCGCATAGCTTCCGCCAGAACGTTGCCTCCTCTTGCAAGGCAGAGAAGAACCATTAGACCCATTGTTGTCTCCATTAAGGTTTTCCATTTTCCCTTCTCTAACTTCGTATGTGCGCAACAGCACCTCAAATGTTCTTATATCTTTAACATAAAAACAAAATTTATTTAGGAATTATAACTTGAAAGACATAGAAAAGGCACCAAAAGTTGTAAAATATAGAGAGAGTGAACCTGTGAAGCAGTTTTGAAGTGTTTCGCATGATCGCTGTACTTGCTCAACACATGGAGAGAATGAGCACAATGTACCATCTTGTTTTAACATTTTTGCGGCTGAGGGAATAGCAAGCCATGGTTGGGGTAGATCCAAGAATACGGCATCAGCCAAGCCAGCAAATTCATTCGGAAATCCCTCGCCCTGAATATCCCTAACTCGCACACTAATTATGCTGCTTAGACCTGTCCTCTCAAAATCATCCCTATGAAGAAGAAAATCAATCAAGTAAACATATCAAACCGGAATGGTGGAATGGTTTCTATATTCCGCATAACTCTATGTCAAGAAAATAGTAGTAACCTACATAGAATCTAACTATCAATAGCTTTCAAATCGACATTTTCAGCCCTTCAAGAATGCTAAATCCTGTTAAGTAGAGTCCTAACTAATCCAACTAAACATCAACTTATGCATACAAAATACGAAGAGATTGAACATTGGAATATTTTTTCACAAATATGTAACTTCAAATGCATTCGAATTAAGTTTCCCAGGCAATGGTCACAAAATTGCAATCATGAGGTAAGTGGAAATTAAGAATATCACTATCATCTTCCTTGTTCGTTACCTAGCCGATCCAGCTCGTTGCTCATGGAAGTCGAACGTATGGACATGTCCCGTAGGAGCAACAGCCCTTGCAAGCGAAGTAGTTAAAGATCCACTTCCAGTGCCAGATTCAAGAACCAAGCAACCAGGAACAACCTCCAAGTACATGATAACAAAGCTAATATCTGCAATATAGAGAATCTGAGTCCTGTGGCTTAACACTAGAGTCCATAACTCTGGTGTTGGAGCCAACAAATATACAAAACCACCCTTATTGCTGAATACTTTAGACCCAAATGGCTTTCCTATCCATTCGGAATGCTTAAAAACACCGAATCGATTCTGCAGTACCGAATTTTCAGCCACTGTTACTGCCTTCATGTTGTCATGCCTTTCATAAACTATAACCAAATCACCATTGCTAATCAATCTATTGAAAGATAATTTCTTTCCAGGATCAATTGCCAACATCTTAAAAGGTCCTCAAGAATCTTTCAGCAAAATCACAAGGAACAATTCCTGTCATTCATAAAAGGGAAAAACCAACAATGCAAATTGAATTATTTGAATGTACTAGTGTTTAATCTTACTGCATTTAACTCTCAGTCCCAAAATTCTGAGCATAAAACACTAATGAAAGTAGTTACCAACTTGAAATTAAATAAACTCGTGAACTTTTCTCTTTGATGAAAAACCAAGTAAAGTAACATAAAAATCAAAACATGGATTGAAACAAGAGAATCAAAGAAGAAAAGAGAAGGAATGACGAAACTAACCGGGGATTGAGCAAGCACTAATCTTTACTCGTCAAGTTGAAAACTTTATGGACCCAATTGATGGGTTCGCAAGTTGGGTATCAGAGTCTGAAGATGACTAACTTTTGCGAATGGGAATGAAGCATCAAACAACAGCGGCACTGGTTTAAGTTTAACATAAACAAAAACTGATTTAGGGGTTTAACTTAATCTAAGACTATGTTTGGATCGGTGATTTGGGAAGAGGAAAAACGAACTGAAGTCTAAAGAGATTAATAACAAAAACTTGAGTTAAATCCCAAAATGGTCCTTGTGCATTAAAATCATCCATGAGATTCTAACTACATCAATTACGTGAGATTGAAAAAAGTGTACCTTATCAGGGTTTAGGGTTTAGGGTTCATTAACGACATAATGACGTGTACTGTAAGTAACACGTGTCACTTCATGATTTGACCACGTATAATGGTATGATGATATGATGACCAGTGATACGTAGCATGCTGACGTGGATGGTTATACCACGTGTCACAATATTATTTGGCCACGTGTCCATTTGTGCCACGTATTGCAATTGTATTCGCCCACGTGTCATTCATTATGTTATCGTTGTAGATGCACCAAATTAGTCCCTCACTTTGCATTAAGTGACTCATTTTAGTTCTTGAAATTGAATGTCGTACACCAAATTAGTCCCTTCACAAGTTTTTCTCATTTTTTTTTGAAATTTAAAATTCTCAATATTTTTTAATGTATTAATTTCAATTCTATTTTTTCACATATTCTTCAAATAAAAGTGCTTTTATAAAATATTTTTTCTCTTGCGGAATACCCTAACTGCTAACTTGGAGTTGACGTGAAGGCATTTCAAGCACCTTCACTACCATCTCTGACCTCTTTCAGTGCTTTTATAAAATATTTTTTTTTCTTGCGTATACCCTCTAACCGCCATCTTGAAATTGACGTGAAGGCATTTCAAGCTTCTCACGTTACCATCTCCGACCTCTTTCGTCTATACTACAGAGGTCGGAGATGGTAGTGAGGGTGCTTGAAGCGCCTTCAATCTAGCTCATTTACACATAACGAAAATGTGTATTTCATAAGAAAAAAATGTTTATTTTAATTATTAATTTCTTGTTAAAAACACATATTTTTTTATGAGAAAAGATGTGTCTAATCAATCATATAATTATTTTTTTTTATAATAACATACTTATATATTACAAAATTTATTAATGTTAAATTATTAAAAAGAATTATATAATTAAAACTAAAATTTTAAAAAATTTTATGAAAGCACTTGTATTTAAATGATATATGAAAAAATAGAATTGGAATTAATGTATCCAAGATATTAAAAATTTTAAATTTAAAAAAAATAGAAAAAACTAGTGAAGGGACTAGTTTGGGGCACGATATTCAATTTCAAGGACTAAAATGAGTCACTTAATACAAAGTGAGGGACTAATTTGGTGCATCTACAACGATGACATAATGGATGACACGTGAACGAATACTGTTGCGACACGTGGTACAAACGGACACGTGGCCAAATAACACTGTGACACGTGGCACAACCATCTACGTCAGCATGCTATGTGTCACTGGTCACCACATCATCATACCATTACACATGGCCAAATCATGAAGTGACATGTGTTACTTACAATCCACGTCATCATGTCATGTCATCACGTCGTTAATGGAAAATGAGTCAGGGACGGATGTGGTGCACTTTTTTCAATCTTAGGGACGTAATTGGTGCAATTGGAATCTCAGGAACGATTTTAGTGCACGACGTCAATCTCAGGGACCATTTTGGAGTTTAACTCCAAAACCTTCATATCAAATGCAAATGACACCACTTTTGTGTGTGTTTGGATTACAGTTTGCAAAGAAGAATTTGCATAAAATTGATTTTGTAAACTTAATTTTAATGAAAAGTAAGTTTGTGTTAATATGATATATGTTTGGCAATATTTATATCAAAATGGATTATAATAAAATAAATATTATTTGAATTATATTACTCAAAATCATTTTTAGATAAAAAATTATTAGAAGAGACATTAATTTAAATAAATTTTTATATTGTCCTATCATTTTACTTTAGATATTTGAATAAATCTTATTAAGAGACATCATTTTATAATAAAATTAATATTTACTTACTAAATTCAAGTAACATATAAAAATTGAGAAAATATATTTTAATACATAAAAACACTAATAAATATTAAATTAAAAGATACAACACTAATAAAATACATAAAAAATATCACAAAAAAATTCACATGAACTAAAAAACAATAAGAAATAATAATATACATGAAAAGACAGAAAACTAAAAAAATAATATAAAAAATATTTATCATATAAATAAAATAAATATAATAAAAAATAAAAATATAAAAGAGAATATTATATATTTTATAATGTCAAATAAAAAGAAAATGTTCTATAATTTTTTTAATACTGTTAATATTTTTTAATTTAGTATTATTTTAGACTATAAATTTTTATTATTTATAACTTTTTTATTACTTATAATTAGTATATAATAAAAAAAATAAAGTACAGTGAAAAGTACAATAAAAAATAAAAAAAAAAGAAAAAATTTTCATACAAATATAATATATAATAACTACAATCAACAACATATATCATATGAACAAAAAATTACAATAAGAAGTAAATAAATTTATATGAATAAAACTAAATAAAAAAATAAAAAATTTTATACACAACATAAATATAGTACAATAAAAAATAAAAAAAATTATATAAATAAAAATTAATAAAAATATCATAAAAATTAATAAAAATAAAAATTTATATCTATAATAATTGTCATATAAATAAAAAAATAATAAAAATATAATATCAGAATACTAAAAAAAATATAAAAGTATTTATCATATAAATAAAAAAATATAATAAAAAACATATAAATCAAAATACAAAAAAAAATATTAAAAATAATAAAAAAAATTAAAATATTGAAACAAATTTGAGATGGAAAAAAAATTAGAACGAATACAAAAAATTATTGTAAAAATTATATGATTACTTATATATTTTTATGAAAGAAATGAAGGATAAAATTGATAGAAAAAAAAAATTTTTTACTTAATTTTTCAACGGTAATGAGTCTTTTCCAAGCGTGAACACAGAAATTAAAATTTTTTATTTCCCAAGTTTAGCATTGGCTGTGCCAACTGTAAGCTCCCTTTCCTTTTGGAAATCCGTTTTCTACTTCATACTTTGCCTACAATCTGTTTTGTCCAACATATAGTTACATGCTAATGCCCTTATATTTTCGTTGTCCAACAGGTTGGGATTTATATGCCTTGTTATGACATCTTTCGCAACTTCATGGAGGAGTTTACTACTCAGAATGCTCCAAACTTAACACCTTATGTTCCATTAGTTGCTGGATCAGTTGCACGTTCATTGGCTTGTGTTTCGTGTTATCCTGTAGAGCTTGCAAGGACACGCATGCAGGTAGTTGATTTGAAATCCTAAAATGTGGATTCATTGCATGATTTTGCTACAGATTTAAGACATTGATTGGAGCCATCAACCCAATCAGGGGTACAGAGAGACTTCAAAGTTGTAAGTGCTCTTCTGGCATTTTTCTCTCTTTTCATTCTGAGTTAATACGTTTTATGGTAGATCTCTTCAAAGTCGTAATAGTATGCTATTACTGTTGCACATGATTATATCTGTTATAATTTTTGTTACCTCGATTAATAATTATTGTGGTTTTGATTATGTTTTTCTAACAGTACATAGATACTGTTATTGGTGGACTGGCCTTGGTGCTCAACTTTCTCGCGATGTTCCTTACTCTGGAATTTGCTGGTTAACCCTTGAGCCAGTAGGATTTCTATATTCAATGAATAAAATGTATTGCTTATTTGATTTATTTTATTTTGACCATACAGCTTCTTTACAGATAAGGAAAAAACTTCTTGGCCTTAGGGGTGATGAAGCAACAGCAGCCACTATCCTTGGGGCAAATTTTACTGCTGGTTTTGTTGCAGGAACTGTCGCAGCTGCTGCCACATGTCCACTTGATGTGGCAAAAACTCCACGACAAATAGAGGTGGTTTCTTAAAACTAAGCTTTTAGATGATAACTAAGCCAGGACAGGACGCTGCCTGGGTCAGGCAGGGCCGACTGGCCCTACTGTTTTGCCGGCCAAGGCAGGCTTTTGGCTGAATAAGGTCAGGCAGACTGGCCCTAGTGTCTGGCTGGCCAGGAGACGCCCTTGGTCGGGTCTGACCAGGCAGAGTAGCCCTAGAGCCTGGGTGGCCAGGACAAGCCTCTAGCAAAGTCAGGCTGGGCAGACTGGCCCTAGTGTCTTGCCAGCCAGGACAGACCTCTAGTCAGGTCTGCCAGGCAGACTAGCACTAGTGTTTACCTGTTTGACCAGCCAAGACAGGCTCCTCACCGGGTTGGGTAGCTCATCAATAGAAGTAGCTAACTAGCTGA
Organism: Arachis hypogaea; assembly: GCF_003086295.3. Taxonomy (NCBI): domain Eukaryota; kingdom Viridiplantae; phylum Streptophyta; class Magnoliopsida; order Fabales; family Fabaceae; genus Arachis; species Arachis hypogaea. Next base: position 30,586,334 of record NC_092048.1, read on the forward strand.
AATTAGATACAGCACAAATTGCTGGCTAAAATCAAACTTGCAGCATCATTATGCTGATTTGGCTATTAACTCCAGTTAGCTAAGCCGTAGACACAATTAGATATGCCATGTATACACGTAATATGGATTTATTCAATGATTATTTTTGGGTCTTTGGGGACACTTTTCAAATGTCCACCTTTATATGCATTATTATGTTCATTGGATTTATAAAATGATGAAAATTTGAATGCAAGTGCAATGCAGCTGGAATATTTATGCATTAGTAAGCTGTTGAGGTTTGGTTTGTCTGTGACAAACCTGTATAGTTGCATAATTGACCCTCTTTAATGCATGATGATTAAAAATTATTCTTTGCATTAACTTTTTGTAATGGTTTGTGTAATTCTTTTTCCCCGTCCCGATTACTAATTTTTATTTTAGAACGTATGCATTTAATTACTGCACATTAATAATGAACACATAGTTTGAGCCTTTGAGTATTCCATGTTGTCTAACATGATCCCTTTTGCATTTTCACAGAAGGATCGTGAAAGGGCATTAAAGATGACAGCAAGAACAACACTGAGAGAGATTTGGAGGTAGCTGCATTTTTATAAGCTGATGACTGGTCCCCCATATCATTACATTTAGCACATAAGCTTTGGACTGACGTTGGAACATTTCTTCTTGGGACAGGGATGGAGGGTTGAGAGGGCTATTCACAGGTGTTGGTCCCCGTGTAGGCCGCGCCGGTCCATCAGTTGGTATAGTTGTCTCCTTCTGTGAAGTTCTCAAGCATGCCTTGCATCGTAGACAGAAGACTCCATCGTAACATATACTTGCATTCATCATTGAGTCTTATTTGCTGGAGTGGTTCAAAACTTGGAATTCTATTTGAAGTTATAGCGTAATAGTGTAGAATACATCAAAGACACCAAACTAGATCCCAGAAGACCAAGGATGTTTCTGACATATCAATAAGTCAGGGTCAACTGGCAAAACAGAACATGCTGCAGTTGGCACCTCCTAATAAGTGACGATGGAATGATCCATTAATTGTCCTCCACATGCATAGGACTTTCTTTTGGATACACGGTTTTTACATTTTTTTTAGTTATTGCATCTGCAACGTTTTTTAAAGGAAAGTCAATAAGTGCCTTTGTACAATTTGAGACCATGAGTCGGCTTCTAACTGGAAAGTGAGAAGCTTACAGTGAAAAATAGTTGGTTCTCTTTTCTTTTTATAGAATAAATACTACGAATTCACAAAATTCTTGTGATAGTACATCTTTGTTACATTGTCATAAATCCAATTCATTTACTCGCCGAAAGTTTAAGATCTGTAAATCTGTTTGTGAATGTTGTAGAAGATACAATTTTTCATAGAATTTGTTCTTTTTTTTTTTGTTGGAAATTTCGGTGCAGTTGTCTTCATGTGAAGTTGATAGTTAAACATCATTAGATGATAATTTATTCGAACATGTTAAATTATCAAACAATTCTTAACTAAATTTCACATGAAATCAGTTGTATTTGAGTTTCCAACTTGTTTTTTGTCAATGAAAAAGTTCGTTCTAAATGAAGACACATATGAACGATTTTAAAGTGGCAACATATGCTTGAACTTGAAAGTAGTAACATTTAAAATTTGAAGCTGGTTATTTTTTAAATGTGAAATATTTCAAAGAGCAAAAAATGTACGGAAGGCCATAACTTTTTAACTATATTATTTTAGATTTTACTCTCTTAGATTATGCTGATGGATTTTTAATTATTTTAAATTATAAACATTGAAACGGTATGAACGGTATTAGCAACTAAAAAAGAATAAAATTGTATTAGCAACTAAAAAAGAGCATCAACAATTGAGCATAAGAGCATGGGAAATTAAAAACCATCGATCCCTACTATGTTCACTTTCTATGAGGGTAAAAATACAAGAGAGTAGGGAAACGGATAATTCACAAATTGTAGAAAGAGGTATTCAGAGGGTGGACGAGGTATGTGAGAACCAATGCCACAAGCATAAGCACGTAGGCAATTCCTTGGTCTATTGAAGTACCTGTTTAATAGCAAACGCATAAATTAATTAAAACATTTTTCTAACACAATTCCAAATGCAATGCCTTTGAAGGCAATCTTACACTCTATGATATGACTAAGTTGAGAAATCAAATGAAAAAGGAGATAAGAAAAGGGATAGTCACCATCGCTGGTGGGAGCAGGTGCAGGTGCAGGAGAAAGGGATTGGGCTTCAATAATAGCTGGTTGAAAGATGGCAAGAAGAAGAGTATATAAGGCCAAAACACCTGACGAAGAAGCAAGAGCTATGAGAAATGTCATTTTCTTTTCTTCTCTTCTTGGGTGCTTTCACAACCAATACTGTCAAGAGATGTGGAAACTTGAGAACCCCAAAACCAAGTATCAATTTGATACTATGTGATCAGCATACACTGATATGATATCACATTTATATAGAAACTCAATTGTAGTGAGTGAACTGATTTGGTAAATACTTGAGTGTCTTTCTTCCTTCTAATATGGGGACCAGTTACAACTACGGCCGCTAACAAGGGCCATGTGGTAGTTACCTCTTCTGTTTTCCCTATCAGTCAAATTTATATTAGAATATTCACCGAGTTTATTTATATTTCCTAAATTGACTGATTTTGATGTAGTCTTTATGTGCCTGTTTAAGAAATGCTTTGGATTTCCTGTTTCCTCCGCTTTCTAGCGTTTTGGCAGTTTTGACCCATTTTTCTCTTCTCTTAAATTGGTGGTCGGTTTATTAATCTTTAGGATGGATCAGGGTCGGCAATTAATGTTGGAGTGGTATCCCGAGAGATCTCTGTTCTTACGTGTTCTTCAGCATGTAAGCAAAAGGAAAGACTCTTTTATATTCTCCATTCTGGTTTATTGCAAAATATGTTTTTGAACTGAACAGTGAACATGCAAGGAGAAACATGCCATGTGCCCATAACTCACGATATGACTTTTCGGGAATGAATCACGCTACCCAATCCAAGCATTCAATATTCTTGCACTACATTTTGAGAACTATATTTTTGTACATATAATGGTTAGGTTTGTAAATAAAAATACATAAGGTATTATTGGTTCACCATAATAAAATGGACTTCTTTTTCCTTTTTTACCTGAAAGTTGGAATTGAAGTCCCTTTCGAAATTTAATTATTTAAGAGACAAACACCACCAATCACGGTGTTCATAATCGAGGAACTCAAGACCAGTTCAAGAGGACAGTATAACATGCAAATCTGAATCAAGTAAATCTATGCACCACATCAATTTAAATATTTCAACATTCATTCGAAAGTAGCACCGAGATTAGCTTACAAATACCTAAGATCCATATAATAAAATGTGATTCCTAATTTCCTAAGCATCAGTGATCAATCAATCATATAATACATTCCTAAAACGAATTAATACAGTGAGAATCTGTACTAATTCTCGCTTGGTTGGATGTCCAAATGATTATCAACAGACCGTACAAACCAAAATTATCACACTGCAAACCATAGAATCCCCAAAACAGTTGAAAATGCTCATCAGAAACCTCTCCCAGCTTACATAAAGTCTTCAGTTCCCTCCCTTATAGTAGTGCCTGCAATAATTTGGTTCAGGATTGTGACAAGTATCTTAGACATTTGTTGGTCTCTCATTTTGCACTACAAGGAAGTGTATGCGAGGGCACACGTGTTTATAAATTATCATTGACATTGTATTCTTCTCCCCAAGTGTAAATTGTTGAATGATTTTACGACGAGTCAAATCCTAAAAAATTAACTTACCTTGGATTGCGTGGAGTCTTCACACTAATAATATTGGATCTAGGGATCATGTAGCACTGCCTTCTGCTGTTAGCATATTGTTCATGTCCTATATAAGAAAAATAAATAAATAAATAAAACCATTTGCAATATGCTACATGAACTTAAAATTGGAAGTTCGCTAGTAGAGAATCTACCTCCATTCCCCATTTGACATAATCTGGGGACTCACAGGCCTTATATTCATCAACCAAAGCCTCAACTTCATCCCTTGATTCATCAAATTCTGAGAGGTCATTATCCTGTACATTTTTCACTGATATTAGATTTGAATAACAAGAATCTACAAGAAGGTGGTACAAACCAAAAGCATATTTAACAGTCGCAGCAGTGGAGTTCAAAAGACTGATCAGATTGTACACATGAAATTGGCACTTACAGCAAACATTGGGAACTTCCGGTAGTTATCTAGAAAGGCTTGTTTCTTTCTCAACTTCTCGTACTGGCTCAAACACCTACTGAAAAGATGTCGGATGCTAGTATGGTTTGCCAACATAAGACCACTGACCTATAAAATGGATGATATTATGTTATTTCCTAACTGATTTCTTGTTATCTAACTTCAGACTAATAAGCATTTTCAAAAGGTATGTTGGTTTTTCTCCAACATTGAAAGCAGATTTTGCAGAAACAACAACAATAACGAGAGAGAGAGACTTGAAATTAAAGAGGTCATACCCGGTGTGCAGTCTGAATATATGGTGACTTTCTAGATAGAGCAACCTATCAGATGTTCAGGAAACAACATGAGATCACGTGTAATATAAAGGAGACAAATTGATGCAGCTGCTAAAAGCCTAAAACTTCAATTTGCACTGCCACAACACAAGAGAGAGAGAGAGAGAGAGAGAGAGAGAGAGAGACCTGAATACTTGCAGGACCCCACTCAATAAAGTTCACTAGCTTTCTTTCACGAATCCTCTGTAAACTTTCATGAACCTAAATCCAGAGAAATAAACTGTTAAAATACTTGTATATTAGAACCATATTTTTAGCTATGAACAAGTCAATCAAAGCAGGCTGCACCTACAAATTTCATTTATCAGGGGAAAAAAATCAGAAAGAAATGTCATTTTAAGTTTCAAATAAGCTCATTTTAAATTCTCAAGGATAAGGATGTTTAGACAAAACTGACTTTCACAAAATCGCTCTCACTACTTTTTTAAGAAAATTTGATCTTGGAAAGCAAAATTTTATCACAAGGCCAAACAGCTAGATGACTAGCAATTCTTATTTTTGTTTTTCTATTGTTTTAATAACAATTTCACTTTGCAAACCGTACAACATCCAGGAAATGCTATTAATGCTGCTTATCATACCTGAGTTGGGTCAACTTCTCCTTGAATGATATTCAGAATTGATATATATTTTGCTTGGCTGGCATCTTTTGTCCGAGCATATGAAGACACCATAATATTCTTTGCCTGTCAATTGAATTGATGTTTCAGTAGGTAGAACACACAGGAATTTTGTTTGACGCTTTGTTCATGTAGCAATTATACCTGCAAAAGTCTTCTCATAACATCGAGTACAGTGGTTTTACGAATTACATTAGCCTGCAAGTAGATATCATCAAACTTTTAAATGTTTCATTGAAGTGTAATGGGAAATCACAATTAGGCAGCAACTTATCTATATCCTAATTAAATTACAAAAGGAGGGTAAAATGGGAGGAAAGAGGAGAGATAGAGTGTGTAAGATAGTGAGATTAGTTCAATGATTCTCTGTAAGATTCTTCAAGTCCAACAAGTTAACAACAGAAAAATTTAGAAGACATTAACTAGACTAATATTTTATTCTTCAAAGATAACTTATATAAGAAAAACAGATACAATGGTCTCACCTGACGCTCCACTGTCAAAGGGGTATATCCTGTCATTAGGAAATGGCATCTTGGCGTGGGAATCAATGAGGCAAGAAGACCAACCAAATCATTATTCATGTATCCTGGATACCGAAGAGTGGTTGTGCTGGCAGACATCACTGTAGAAACTAAGGAATTAGTTTGAGCAAATGTTGGGTTCGACAAATGAAGCCGTTCAACAGCAATCCTATTCAATGCAGTATTGTCAAGAACTACAACACAGTCTGCATTAAGCTTTAGTCGCTTGAGTGTTAACAGCGAATTGTATGGTTGCACCACCACATCACTTGTCTCCATTTGGTTAGGAAACACACTGTATGTCTGAACCAATTTTTTGCTGTAGCGATCATTCAGGGTCTCCAACAAGTATGAGCCCATACCTGCATTCAAGTAAGATAAGCAACTAGTACAAAAGCAAGGATATTTTAAGAAATAATAATTGAAAAAAAGGTACACCACTGAGAAGTACTTGAAAAATATCCAGTCTTCTCTGGTATGAAGTAAGTTCAAGGATCATCAGGGAACCCAAACATTATGTTGTACAGGCAATTTTTTCACAATAAGCTAAAAGGTGCAGACTTGTTCAATTTCTTTTCTTAAGGGTTAGATTAGTTTAACTTTTGTTTGAATGTAAACTATCATCAAGGGAAAAATTAAGTCAAACATTTCACAAATCTTTAGCTTTTCAGATGAACCAACTACACAAATGCTCAATAACAAAAAGGAATATAAGATGGATCCTATGGGATTTTTTAAGATAGAGAAGAGATGGAAAGAAACCTGAGCCTGTTCCTCCAGCAATTGAATGACACAGAACAAAACCCTCGAGACTGTCACTGCCATCTGCTTCTCTGTCAATCATGTCCATTATGTCCTCTTCAACATTCTTTCCCTGATCAAATGCAACAATAACAATAGCTAAGCATTCTTTCACCCCACAAAAGTAATACTTGCTATAAACTACTCATAAACAACGAAACGAAAACCAGTCGCAGGAAGCAATAATCCTCAGTTCTAGGATGATATGCGTGCAAATCATGATTGTGGGACAATATTATGACTAGTAGTGGCAAACCTGATGGTATCCACTAGCCCAATTGTTTCCCGCACCGCCTCCGTGGTCCGAGACAAAGATGTTCTCATGGTTGTAGAGATTACGGTAGTCACTATTTTGAATGCCATTAATAACTCGAGGCTCCAAGTCAATGAGCAGAGCTCGTGGTATGTAATGCTGATCATCAGCCTGATAGAAGAACACATCTTTCCTGTCACCACCCTGCAGCAATTTCACCAAAACAAGTCAACGTAGAACCACACTGCACCAATCACAATAACACACTCCACACTACACAAGTAAGTAGTACCATAACCTAACCTAAACTAAGTAACAGTTCAACACATAAAGCAATTATTAGTCACTGAGATGAGATTCTAGTGTGAATTGGAAGTTGTGTGCTATTGATAGTGAAACAAACAACCCGCAGTTCGAATTGATAAGAAAAAATGATAGCTTGATAGTAAGGTTTTGTAAGAGGGAAGTGAAAAGGGGAATTGGTATGAAGTGAGACCTGAGTGGCGAAGTCTTCGAGGATGCCATCTTTGCTGATGCCATGCTCGAGGCAGAGCTGCTTCCAGAACTCCATGCCGATCTGGTTGCCGCATTGCCCTACCTGAAGCGTTATGATCTCCCGAGGCATTTCTTCCTTTTCTTTTTTTCTCTCCAAAACGCAACCAACGCTAGAGTTTAGAATTTAGATCGCTCTGGTGGCTTAACGGAGCGGGTGACACCCTTTTTCAAAAAAGAATAGGGAGAAGAAGAAAAGAGTCAGTAAAATAAGAGTGGAAAAAATAGAAAATGGAAACGGATGAAGTATTACACAGACATAAGTAAAAGTCAAGGTTCTCAAAACCGAACCGGTCATCGAACCGCTCTAATTACTGATTTACTGATTCAACCGGTTTAACTAATTCAACCGTGGTTTAATAGAAAAAACCGTTTTATAATAAACACCTGATTCTATAAAAATCCAATGAATAAAGCAACTGGTTCTAAACACTCTTCTACCGCATTTTTTTACTTCAAAAGGGAATCATAAACAACTAGTTCTATGAATAAACAAACTACAATGATATGCAATGCCAAAAATAGGCCAATGATGAAATAATAAAGGGTTTCTCTCTTCAATTCTATGTTCAAGCTTGTAGCTGACCAGAATCAACAGAGTAATACCGTTGAAATAGTCTTCCTTCTTAATTCTTATATACCTCAAAGAATTTCCTACAAAATGAAAATTGAACACAATACACAGTCTTAAAACAAAAACAAAACAAGAGTCAGAAATCAATTACCTCTTCCAAACACAGCCTTAAAACAAAATAGAACAACATTCAGAGTATGAGCATTGATCACAAAAAATTGATTTCTAAAACAAAACAAAACAAAAACAGCAGAACAACATAATAAAACAGAATTTTTTTCCTTCAGAAGAAGAAAACAATGAAAACATGACGCATATAATAAATCAATGATCACCAATATCCAGCAATAATCTCAAAGACAACGATAAATACACAACAACAATTTAGCAAATAAACAAGAACAAGACCTAAATAGAAAATCCAACAAATTAAATCGCAGCAACTTAACAATTTAGCAAATTAAAACAACAGTAGCCCAACAATTTAGCAAATTATCAACTTAACAAGTTCAAGAACAGAAAATCACAACAAAAACAAAAAAAAAAATTAAAAATAACAGAACAACAACACAAGAACAATTGGCAAATTAACAAGTTCACAATAACAGTTAAAATTTACCAGAAGAACACTAATGCAAGTGGAATCATCACGCTAATATGTTTTCTGCAAAGATGCTATTTGTGCAGATAAAATTTCCTAATTACTAAGATCCAATTATTCTAATTTCACATGCAATCAACTTACTAAGTTTCTAAAAGCTAGAAATTATAAAACCAAACAGAAATATGGTTAAAGCATTTCATCAAACATGTTGAGTGCAGTAAAATCAAAACGAAATAAGAGAATTCAAAGCTTAATATCAATGTGATAGAGAAGAGAACATAACTATTGTATACTTTAATTCAGTTTATGAAAAAAATCCAAACCACTACCAAATCAAATAGTTACTTATTGTAATAGAAATCAGAAGTTGCAGAGTTTGAAGCAAAGTATTGGTGTTGTGAGTGTATTGTCTGGTGGCGGGTTTAGGGAACCCACGGCGGCGACAAAAGAGAGCAGTTAGACGGCTAGGTGGAGCGCACGGGGTTGGTCGCAGAGTTTGAAGCAGAGCAACGTGGCTTCCAGACGAACGCGAATGCGAACTCGAACGGTGAACGGCGAGTGAACGCGAACGGTGAACGAAGACGACGGCTGAACGAAGACGCGAACGTGAACGGCAAACAAACGCGGCGAAAGCGCAGCTGAGCAGACAAAGACGACGGACGCCGAGCTCGAGGAAGCAGCTGCGATCGGTGACAGCGAACAGGGGTTGAAGACTTGGAGCACGAGGGAAGCTAGATAGACGGACGGACGGCGAACTTTGAGTGCGACGGACGGCGGCAGTATGCCGCTCCTTGCGGCGGTGGTGTAGGCTTACAGTGCTAGGGTTTTTTGGCTGAGTTTCTGTGAAAGAAAGAGAGAAAGAAACGAAGGAGCTTCCGTTTTTGTCTAAACCGGCCGGGTCCCGGTTCCGTCCGAACGGCCGGTTTCTTCCGAGTTCAACGATTTTTCACCAGTTTTCTGATCAACGGTTTTACAAGCCTGATCGGACAATTTTCTGTACACGGTTGGACCGTCCAACCTGCCAGTCCAATTTTTAGATGAGCAATGCTAGGGGCCAGCAATATTTGTGATTGGTAGCCATCAATTAGCCATCAATGATGATTTGATGGTGTGAGATTGGCGTGAGATTTCATCCAATGGCTCACCTTTCTCTGCTGGTTACATGCTGGCCAAAATGCAATAAAATTGCTGGCCCCTAGACTTTTCCTTTTTAGAATTATGGTAAAAATAATTATTTTTATTCTTACTACTTAAATAATCATGATATTATAAGTATACTAAACTTGTTATTATAAGTATAATTATTTTTTATTAAACCATGATATTATAAGTATACTAAACTAGTTAATTTGAACAAAAATTTAATTTTATATAAAACTTAATTTAATTTTAAGTATTACACAGACATAAGTAAAAGTAATTATTTTTTAATATAATTTAATATATTGCCAGTAAAAAAAATTATATATGTATTTAATTATATAATGTCATGTTAACAATATTAATTATTTTTTATATTTACTATATGAATAATTATTAAAAAAAACCAAATATAATTCAACCACATTTGATTAAACAATTATATTATCAGTATACTAAAATTATTAATTTTTATAAAATAATTTTTTATAATAAAATATATTATAATGATATAAATATTTTACGTAATCATCTAATTAATCTTTAATAACAATTAAATAATTAGTATAAAAAATAATTATATTTATTAATATAATATATAAGTAGAAACTTAAATTTTTAGTTTTACTTTAGAAGGTAAAATATGATCTATTACCATTTATTTTATAAATGGAACCAAGAAAAAACATAAGAGAAAAAATATTTAATGATGAGAGATTTTACTTTATCCTCTAAAATAAAAATCTAAAATTTAAAAGATTCAAATTCTATAAGTTGATACTAACATAACTGTTAATTTATTTTGTTATATATGAAATAACAATAATAATTTTGAGATTAGTTAGGATAGTAAATATGTTACACTAAAACTAAAAAGTCATGAATTCAATTTTAAGAATCAACAAAATGAATTATTTTTTATAAATTATATATGATAAAGAATTTTTTAAAAAGGAAAATTTGTACACTGACTATCTATCTTATATTTTCATTATATATAAGTATAAATAACAATAATTGCTTTTCAATTATTTTTTAATCTATCAATGGCAACTTATCTATCGTGCCAAAAAAATAATGAATTGTGATATGCTACACTCTAAGGTAGGGGTGTACATGGGGCCGAGTGAAGTCAGGTTCGCCGTGACCTGAATCCGACCCTAAATAATGACCGGGTCTATTTATGAGACTCTTACCCGATCCTAGACCCGATGAAATTGTGTTACTTTCGGGCCACACTTAAGTCGGGTCTAGACCGGGTGAAGTCCGGGTCTTGATCAACTTTATCACGACATCACCAAAAATTAGATTCTACATCTTTTGAACCTCTAAATTTTGAAAAATAATTATTCCATAACAATACAATATTCGCATAATAATAATTTAGAATCTAATAATAATAATTTAAAGTTTCATAATAATAATTATATCAATTACACATTAAACATTCAAAATTCAAAAGACAATTAAAACAAAGTTAACAACCAACACAAGATTAACATAATAATAATAATTTATAGTGTCATATCAACCAATAACAATAAAATATTAAGTAGCAAACAACTACACGGGTCCAACGGGCCGGGGCCAGGTGACCCGAGGCTTGGTCCGAACCCGATTTAATAAATAATCGGGGCCATCTATTGAAATCTCGGATTTGACCGGACCATAACGAAGTCGGACAAAATTAGCCCCGAAGTCATCGGATCCGGTCCGAGTCTTCGGGTCGGACCGGGTCTTGTGCACTCCTACTCCAAGAAAGGGTAAAAAGAAAAAAAAAAGCCAAAAAACAAAGGTCACTAGACTATTTGATAACGTTTGAAAGAGAGAGAGACAGATATTAAATAATTGAGATAAATTTTAATATTGTGTTTGATGTAAAATGAAAGATAAAAATTAAAATAAAAATAATATTTTAATTTAATTTGTACAAAAAATAAAATTAAAACTAATTAATTAAAATAGAAGTATTTTAAATATAAAATATTATTAAAATTTTAATCTTTGTCTTAAAAAATTGTAGTCGCATGTATCCTCATTCAATACCTCAAAACAAACTGTGACTTTGTGCCTAGGAAGCAGTCCTTATAATCCTCATCCAATTAGTAATTAGAGTATTAGACTGTTGCCTAATGGTACCGAGTCTTCATCATCCTTACACAATCCCAGGTGTCTCTTCGATTGTGCCTTCAGCTCTTAAAATGTCCTTCGATTCATCCAATCATATCGATCAAATCAAATACCCCAATGACTCTGGTCAGGTTTGTCCAATGAACTATTGTTGATTAAACTCACATTTACTCTTATAACGTCTACAAAGTTCTCTTTAAAAAAAAACCACAAGCCATGCCACGATTACTTTAAAGTTTAACCCTTGAACCAATAATCTGATGACAATAAATTTTAAAAGAAAAAATGAAAAATTCCAACCTTTCCTCCCACCTACAACCTAGTCTATTTAGGGCAGCTTAGAGCACCTACAATGGTGAGTTCCTCTTTCACTTTTTTTTGACACATAGAAACTCTAACCATTGGAGGAGAGAAGGAATGAGTTCTCGCACGGGTCTCAAGGTGAGAGAATCCCTCTAAATAGGGATTCAAGTTAACCAATAATAACTTGCCATTTGGCAAGTTATTTTAAAAAAATAATAATATAAAATCTAAAATAATTAAATAATTATATTAAATAATAAAATAATAATTAAATTAGTAATAATTATAATAAAAATTATATTAAATAATTATATTTTTACTTAATTAATAATTTATACTAATTATTTAAAAAATAATTAATTAGCTTAAATAATTAAATTTTTATTTAATTAATAATTTATATTAATTATTTATATCATAATTAATATTGAATATTATTTATATTATTATATTAAATTATAATTAATTAAATTTACTTACATTAAAAAATAAATTTAATTTTTACACCTTACAAAATAATTCTTAGTTGAGTTAGTTATTTTTATTTTTAAAATTTAAAATGCTAACGATATTATTAAAATTAGCAATTGTAAACACAAAATTATAAATTAGTGTAATTCCAAATTATATATTGTGTATTATTATTATATATGAATTTATTTAATATTAATATCTTTTAATAGTAAATTATTTTTAAATTTATAAATTTAAATAATATTATTAAATCAATTATATAAATATTTTAATTAATTAATTAAGTGGGACCACAATAGGGACTAAAGTTAGTTCTTCCTAATGGAGAAGAGAGAGATGCTTTGAGTTCCTATTTACCGTTTATAACGCAAAAGCTGATGTGGAGTTACTTTTTATGACAGGTGGGCCATAAATAGAGATTGAAATGAGTTCCCTACTGGAGATGGTCTTAGAAGTTTGTCACACAATTCAGTTCCTAACCACCTCATCACTTCTTGAGAGAGAGACATAGAAAATCTCAATCAGACAGCATTTGACATTAACACTAAACTGTAAAGGTGACATTCATCCTCTGTAAACAACCATATTCAAATTGATTAATGATGATTAATTTGTTTTGTGATTACAGCAACCAGATAAAAATGTTGACCACATATGGTGGCCCGACTTGATGCACCATAGGTAGCATCTTACCACTTACAAAATCCAATGGCAAGATTCTATTGCCGTCTAAACCACATTCTATCTTCTTTTTCTTCTACATCCTCCTTTATATTTTTATACCCAGGCAATACGTGGGATCAATATAGAGTTCAATTAATCCCTTTTGAAGATGCCTATGCTCTTGGGAATCTCTGAATCAATGCAGGCCATATAACAAGTGACTTCAATAGGCCTTCTGGGAAAATCATAATAACAAACGAGGAGTTCAAAAACACCTGTATAACCAATAGGCAAGTATTGAAAACCAAAATTACCAATTGCTTGCTTACGAATGAATCAAGAGGAACAAAAAATTTAAGAACTGAAATATGATTAATGTATAGATATGCAGACAATAATTAATCAAATCACAAGGCAATTGTATTGAAGGCAGGAACAATTGGCATCAATGGCCGGTATTATATTTAGCCTAAATTACATCAAATTTCCCTAAGGTTATGTAGTATTACACTTAGACATTCCTTGATTTGTCATGTTTACACTAGCCTCCCTCAATGTTATGTTTATAGAGGAGGTTAGTGTTATATATCACAAAAGAGAGGCCACTGTCCAACTTTGCAAAATATGAAGGTATTGAATAAAGTATCTATTAAATTTCAACAGAGGCTGGTGTATGGTTTTAAAACTCGAAGTGCATCATAATATAACCTAGCTTTGGAGAAGGCTAGTTTGATTAACCCGTATATTTTTCATACAGCTACACTGACATCATACTTAGCAAAACACATTATGTAACTAGCAATGTCACATGTTAATATTTTGTATTTTAATGTGTTAAGTCAATAAGAGAAAACTAAGAATTCAAATAAATGTGTCGATACCAAAGCATTGAATGACATCATGATTGAATGACATCATGAATGTGCTCTTCGATCAACAGACACTTCAATAAGCTTCTCCCTCTCTTCATCCGGTTTAACTGTTACTGGCATATCTACTAGCATATTTGATGGGGCAAAATACATGTGTAGAGACATCATACAAATAATAATACCCAAGAAAAGCTGCAAAGAGAAACAGGATATTAGTATCCAGCGTCAGCCTGATAATAGAGCATAAATGGTTTAACAAACATATCAATATTCTTCAACCTCCACAAGAGACACAACTCAACGAGAATAACAAACAATGTAATTTGCTTATAAAGAATGGACAATGGTCTAAACAAAGAAACATCATCTGTTAATACGTATAATAAAGAGAAATTTGCCTATTGAAATACGTTATTTAGATAAGACTTATTACAAAAAGCACGTCAAAAGATTCAATAGAAACCAGACTATAAATGAAAGCACCAGATAAAAGGTTGCTTATCCTGTGAAGCAGCATCCTACAATTATATCTCCACGTGGTATATAAACTCCAAAATATTATGTGCAATAAATTAAACAAGCAATATCAAATGCAGGCCATGCTTAGTTCAGAAATTTTACCTGCAATGTAGGTTTGAAGTTGAATAGGAATATTGATATTATCATTGTCAGAAGCATTGCCATTGATGTAGAATATACCTAAGGAAGATAACACAACTATGAGTAAATGGAGAAAAATTGCATGAAGAAACCAACAAATACTGTGACACAATACTTAATTACTACTTTCAGTGGCTCAACAAAAATCCACAAAATGATATGCATCATATTCACAATGTGGAGATATACATGATAAAAAAGGGACTTGCAAGAGTCAAGAGCACTGAAGGATTTACCTTAACAATATTGTCAGCATGTTTCATCAACCAGGAAACCAAAAGGCCAGTAGACCCTAGATTTAATACCACCATCCAAGTAGTGATAGTGTATCCATTGAATATACGTTGCCACCAGGGTCCATTTTCAAATCCACCTCTAAAATCATCCAAAGCAAGTCGTGCCATATTGAAGATTGTACCAAACCTGGATACAGCTTAGGGAGTTCCTATAAGTGCAGTTCTAAAAGATATCTAACCAGTGTAATAAGTTGCATGGAAGAAAACAAGGACAGTAATAATCTTATAAGAGAAAACAGTGCAGAAATGCATTCCTCCTAATTCTAAAAGAAAGTTCAGAATCATTAAGTAAACGTAGTACAGAATGATGATGCACCGGATATTCCACCACTGATGGAAATCCAAATGCATTGTACAGAAAACAAGATTCACAATCAAAGTAAAAACAGAGCATTCAATACTTGTCACAATACAGTAGCAACAAGATAGCAATATTAATTTAATATTTTAAAGGAGAGAAAATAAGGAATAAATATCTTTGATATAACCAGGTTAACCAATAACCGAACACATTTGGCATGACATATTTAAGAAAAAAATACCTACGTGTACAACTGTATATTCTGCCAGTATAAGCTATCATTGTTTTTCTTCATCAAGAACTCAGTATAAATTCCAGCTAAAGCTGAGAGACAAGCTGACAGAACTCCTAACATGTAACCCTGTATTGGTGCTGAGAATAGTGAATCACATGAAGCCTCTCCACAGCCCCTAACCTAAATCAACAAGCAGTAAAAGTTCCACTCAGCAACACTAGCATGAAGTTTCCTTATATACTAACCATAAGTAATGATAAAAACGAAAACAAGTGAAATATACTTCAAGCATCTTCTGATAAAATAACTTAAAACGGTTAAACCAGAAAACTAGAGTTGCAAGACTGAGTTTCTGGCACCTGGCTTGTGGTTGTCCCAACAGCCAACAGCACGATGGCCATCCACTGCAAGTTCGAAAGCTTCCTCCCTAAGAACAACCTAGAAATATCTGCTTGACATCAACACTAATTGAGAAAACAAATCATACCATACATACACAAATTGACAGATAAAAACAGCTTAAAGCAGACACTGCTCCTAATTCTGAGAGAGAGAAAGCACCTGAATAGTATTCCAGTGGTCACAATCTTTAGATTGCCCATTATCTGGTAGGTGGAAGTGTCAACATATGTGAGGGTAGCAAACTGCACATTGTTGTGGATCAGATATATAATTGAAGGAATGGGGTAAAAAATCACTGTTCTCCACTCAGTTGTCATCTTTGGCAGAGGTGACTTTTTACATTCCCTCCATAGAAAGAAACTTGACACCGCAAGCTGTTACAAACACCAAACAATGTGAACAAAACTCAAAGCTTTGTTGCCATCAACTAAAATCGATAAAAAAATAAGAGGGGAACAGTGATTTTGACCTTGAAAACCTCAGCAAGAAATGGGACAGTGGCATAATCATACTTATACTTTCCGTTACTTTGCGAGAGGGTTGTCAATATTCCCTGCCATATAAAATAATCAAAATCAGTGAATTGAAGTTTTAAATTACTCTATTTTTTGTTATTATTTTTCTGCTTTGAGGGGAATACATGTAAGAGGCATGGGAAAGGGATGAGATTATGGTAGAAAATTTAGATTTGGGGAGAATGGAGGTAAACCTGAGAACTGGTCAGAACGGTGAGGAGCACAGCGACAAAGTACCACTGCATCTTCTTCTTCGAGCAAGCTGTGCAGTGCAGATCCACTCAGGAAAGGAAATGCGCTTCAACGAAGCGTTTTATCACGTGATCCCCAAACCTTGCATTCTCAATATTTGAAAAAGAGTAATAAAAATCAAGTTCAAACTCCAACTCTAGTTACTGGTTTATTAGTTTATTGGTTTAATCGTGATTCAACGAAAAAATTATTTTATAATAAACATTTTATTCTATAAAAATTCAATGAATAAAGCAACTGATTTTAAATACTCTTTTATTATATTTTTTTACTTCAAAAGGGGATCATAAACAACTAGTTATAAGAATAAACAAACTATAATGATGAAGAAAAGAAAGAAGAAGAGTTTTGAATTATGCAAAACTTATCAGAATAAAAATACATCTAAAAATTCTTAAAATACATCCAAATATTTTCGTGTTACACCTAAATATCGTGTTTCTTCTTCTTCTTTATTTGATTTTTTTGTTTTTATTCTTGTTAAGAGAGTAAAATAAGAAGAAATTTGAGAAGGTAAAATAAAAAAGAAAAAAAAGATGGTGATGATGATTAAAAAAAAAAAGAAGTAGTAGAAGATGAGGAGGAGAAAGAGGAATAGTTTTGAATTATGCAGAACTTATCAGAATAAAAATACACTAAAAAATTCTTAAAATACACCCAAATATCTTCGTGTTACACCCAAATATTTTCGTGGTATACCCAAATTTGCTGCAGAAAAATGTTTCCTCTAATACTATATTTTTCTAATGCTATATTTTTCTTCTGAATTGAACTACACCTTAACCACTTGATTGGATTCAAAACAATAATCAATTTCGTCATGGTTTAATTGACACTCTGAACTTATATTATTTATTATCTTCAACAACGAGATAACTGATCATGGATAAGAAAGAAAAAGAAAAGAGGAGAAAAAATTCCAAGAAAGAGGAGGAGGAGAAAGAGGTGGTATAACTGGTATTGATGACGACGATAATGAGAGAGAAAAATTACGAAGAAGAGGCATGGAGAAAGAAGAAGAAGAGATACAGCGTGAAAGTGTGTGAATATAAATGACTTGTATGGGAAAATACTTATATGTGGAGAATAACTCTTTTTATTAATGTTGCAAATGTGATGAATGCTAAAGTTAGTCCCAAATCAAAGAAAATAAAAAAAAGTGAAAAGTTTATAAAATGAGAGATCTATTAATTTATTACTTTAAAATTTTGAATTGAATGTGATATCTTCTCATCTTATTTATCTCACTTGATTCTTTTCTAATGCTCAAAAACTCCCACAATTTTTATGATTAATCACTTAAAAAAAAAGTTTATCAAAAGTTAGACCTCCTATCCTTTTACTCTCACACTTCATATTTAAATTCGTCGTTTATCAAAAGTTTTTTCTTCCTCGTACTTTTAGTTATGCAAATGCTTGTAACTTCAAATTAAAAGTCTAAGTTTCGTTACAATTGTATACGTAACAATCATCTCCTATCTCTTCAACAACAATATTAACATTAAATATGTAATTTCTTTTTACTACCACATCGAAACATGAATCGATTAGATTTTATAAAATCTACTTTAATATCATGGGCTCTGAACATAATATAACTCTATACGTTATACTATAAGAAAAATTTTAAGTGTACTGGAAAATAACAGTGTTCCAGTGGTTTTAACTGTTGATTTCAATTAATATATATTATATATATTTTTCATAATTAAGATCAACGGTTAAAACAACTGAAATACCGATATTCCCAGTACACCTGAAACTCTTCCCTTACTATATTTTGATCGAGTAGACATTTAACAAAACATATATACTTTATTCATGAATTTAAAGTGAAAATACATTTTAGTTAATCATACAAATGTTTTGGTAACCGTGGACTAGCAAAAGCAATCAAGGGCTCAACCTTAGGCATGGTCATTCCATAGACTTCCCTTGTATCAATATCTTGAGGATTTAAGCCACGTGGCGGAGCCCAATCGAAGCAATGAAAAAGTCGAGCCAAAGCCATTAAAACCAAGGTGACTCCAAGTGGTGCACCGGGACATTTCCTTTTTCCAGCACTAAAGGGTAGTATTTTGAAATCTACTCCATGGCTAATCTCAACCCTACTCCCGTCAACTAGCAAGTGCCTTTCGGGCCTAAACTCCTCCACAGTGTCCCAAATCTTAGTGTTACGCCCCAAACCATGGGTGTTGATGAAGACACGTGTCTTTGCAGGTATATCAAAGCCGTTGATGGTGGTGTCACGAAGAGATTCATGTGGAATGAGGAAAGGCCCTGCTGGGTGCATCCGAAATGTTTCACGTACAACGCATCGCAGGTAATTAAGGTGGACTAAATCAGATTCCATCACCATTCTATTGGGACCCACTACTATATCAAGCTCTTCTTGAATTTTACGAAGGACATGGGTATGTTTGATTACCTCAGCCATTGCCCATTCATTCGTCACCGCCGAAGTATCTGTTGCTGCAGCTATCATATCCTTAAAAATGACAATCATTATTTAAACAATAAATAAATTATAATAATAACGCAAACCTATAATTTTTTTTTTACCGAAAATAGGAACACTCGAATTTACTATTGGTGAGTATGAAGAGACTATACCATTTGAATTATAACTCATTAACAAATCTATAAATTTTTAGGATATTGACAAATATGTCTATGAATAAATGAAATTAATTTTATCTTTATCAAATTGAGTACCTTATTATGTTTATATATAAATATTTAAAATATTGACAAATTTACTTGTTGAAAATAATATTGAAATATTTTTTTTTATACAAAGACTATCTAAATTTGTTAGTGTTTTAAATTTTTATAGATAGAATGAGAGTTTATTTTTCAAATGAATATAATTAAAATATTGATAATGGAAATGTTAGTTTATGTTAGCTTTAAACAGCGATTTCATATTAAGTTATTTTTAAAAGATGTGACCTATAACTATTGAGTATTGACGATTGGGTCAGGTGAATATTTGTAAAACATGATAATCTATTTATTAGAAAAATGTCCGGATTTTTTTTTTCTATAATATACAAATAAATATAGTGGTTCCAATTTAACAGAGTAAATATTACTAATAAAAAATATATCTCAAATAACATAATCTTTTCATACTTATTTATAAATCACATATTTGAGTTTTACTCATAACTTTAGAAAAAAAAAAATACTAATGAAAAATTATTTGATTACCATTATTACATTATCCGTCTAGAGGTTAGAAAGAGTAAGAGTGTTTTTGTTTATTCAGCGCCTCATTGGAATTAAAAAAAAAAATATTAAATGAATAAAATAAAACGTTAAGCAACAGAAATATCATTTAACGGCCTAATGAAATGCAAATACCTGAATCAAAGCTTTGATTTCTGTATCATCCAAACACGCTTTTCCATCTTCGCCTGGCAGTGATAGTAAAATATCCACAAAATCCATTTCTTCATCATCTTCTATTCCCATATTATTATTCTTCTTCTTCTTCTCAATTCTTGCTTTTCTATGTTCTTCAATAATTTTGGTGTGAAAATCATCCACTTTCTTTTCCACTTCCTTCATTTTCCTTTCACATTGATAAGGATCCACCCACCTCCAAATTGGCAAGTAGTCACCCAAGTATATGACACCCAATAACCAAAACAATTCATGGGTTATGTGCATGAAATCCATAGCCTCTTGTGGGCCTGCTGATTTAGATCCAAAATATTGCTTTCCTAGCAACATTCTAGTGACATTGTTCATTGAAAATGCACCCAACACTTCTCTCAAGTTAATGGGCTTTCCGGTTTGGGCTTTAGCCCAAACATCCTTAACAAGGTGGTTAGCTTCATCTTGACGATGTTTTGAGAAGGATTCAAGTCTCTTTGTGGTTAACAAATGTTCCATGCAAATTCTTCTCATTCGCTTCCAATGTGGGCCTAAAGGGGCCAATGCAACGTCCCCACACCCATAGGCTAAATGAACAGCGGCAAGAGTGTGTGGACGAGAGGCAAAAACATCATCTTGGCGAACAAGTATTTCGCGTATGATATCAGGATCATTAGTAGTAATTGCATCAATGTTACCCAATTTAAGATAAACTAAGGGTCCATATTTATCGCATAAAGATGCTAAATCTCTATGTGGAAGTTGCCCTAATTGGAGAAGATTGCCAACGATTGGCAACCTTGGTGGGCCAGGAGGGAGTTTGGGGTGCTTATTATGCAAAGATAAAATTTTTTGTATGAACCATTGCCAAATGAGTTTAGAGGCTAGTAGTCCTCCTATGAGTAAGGTTGAGAAAAATATGGGCAAAACCATTTTCTGATTTCAACAAATTGCACTCATCAAATTAAAGAAATTACATGTATATATATTGTGTGACCATTGTGTACTCAATGGATGAAGCTATTTCATGTTTACATTTACTCGCCTTGATAATTCACAATCTTTATGTGGTGTTCTATCTTTTCTTTTCTTCTATTTATCATTTTCTTGTTATAAACATTATTTTATGTGAACACACCAATAACGTGGAGTTGGAGGTCATGCATTTGATGATTCTTAACAAATTCATTTCTTCGTAAGCAGATGAATGTTGCATTCCTTCTAATTTGGTTTTGGACTTTTGGTATATAATTACGAGAAGCATGGCCTCTTAATTAGGTAGCGAATTTCATTGTTTGGATAATTTAGGTGGTCAAACCACAAATATAGGTGACATCAAAGTTTATGCGAGTCGTTATTAAATAACTAGAAAAAGTCAATCTTAATCCGCGTTGATGATGATAATGATGATAATAAGCAAATCAGAAATGATTGTTGTTAGTCAGTCAACACAATAAACTCAAGAGACAGAGAGAGGTGAATTGAGCATTAAAAATTTTAATAAACTTTTCATAAATAATAAGGAATACTACTGGAGTAATAGAATTACATTAAGTTCTATATTGTAAACTCTTCATAACCTTGGATTTGATTTTCTTATTTCCTTTTGTTGCTTTATTGTTGTTGCATGCTTCTCAAATTCCTATATGTATGTGTGTGTGTGTTTTTTTTTACACTTATAAATTTAAGTAATATTAAATATTAAAATTATTGAATCATCTTTTAACTTTTAAACTTTCAATTTTTTAATTTCTGTTGTCTTGATTTTGAAAATGAAAATTCGAGTTCATTCTTATTTAATTTTATATTCTTATGCATCCAAAGTATTAAGAAAAAATTACTTTTTCGATTATAGTTATATTGCTTTCAGTTTTACTCCAGATATTCGTCATAAACGAGTCTGAACAATAAAATTTTCTACTAGTATTAACATCCTAAAAGCATAACAGCGAAATCCATGTGAAAAATAATGAAGAGATAACATACTTTGAAACTCTATTGATTGACTACAAATTATATGATATGTTTCAGGGTTGGGAGTTGGAACTTGGAGGAAAAGAAAAGAAAAAGACAGGACTTTGAGCGTAAAATGGAGTCAAGTTAATTCTTCAAGACTTAGTCAATCCCAAGCCCTAAAAATATTCATAACACACAAAGCTCACCCTAAAATTCGTTAGCTGCAAGTGTTAGAAATGTGCCGTGACTACCAATGTACACTTTTGGCGATCATAGATTTCATAACCAAACAAATAAAACGAAGAGAACACATAAACCTATACAAAAATTTTAGCTATTGTAAAATAGTACGTAACTACGTATAGAGCTCAATGAAGGATGCGCTAATTTTAAAGACAGATCAACGTAAAGCACATAAGAATTCTGACTTCCAAGATACGGAAATTAAGAGGAAACTGGAGGCTATTTGGAATATAAACTCACAAGTTAGACAACAATTTGACCATATTTTCCATTTAAAACTGACAGTTCATATTATACACTTGAACGTTTGAAGCCGTAAGTTTGAACCCAATCATCAGGCACCGCTTGCATATAATCGAGTCCATTCCTTTGCTGCAGGTTAACAAACGACACATTCCAAAGAGAATATGAATATTGTATTGCATTGCTGGCGGATATCAATATCAACTAATTTCCAATATACAAATTATAAATGCAGATACGCCTACCTGTTTCAACAGCCTCGGCCTCATTTGATTTCCAGTGCTTTGCAATATTCTCAGAAAGTGGATCGTCCGGGTTTGGTGCACTCAAAAGAGCCTGAATACTAGTTGTGCCAATGAATTCATATTATCAGAATATATAATAGTCACTGTGAAAAGAGCATCTTAGTTAAATAGTTCCCTTTGACTTGCCCCAGGACATTTTCTTCATTATTTGGTGCTCTATAAATTAAATGGGGATGAAAGTATGATTCATACATATTCAGTAAGACATAAAATGAAGAAAAAGAACACAGATTACTCTTTCTGTAAGCGAAGTTTTTCCAAACAAAATGCAGAGTTCTTCAATACCAGCAGAGTAACTAAAAAAAAGGGGGAAAAAGAAAGTATTTTTCATAGATTTGCAAACTGGCATACATGGAAATCTGTATTCATCTTAATATGTATCATCAGAGTTTTTTTTTTGCAAACTCAACATCAAAGGCAAGACAGTAACCAGTTGCTTCATGAAATAAAAAGATATGCGAAGAGAATAAGGAAATCCAGAAGCCGAACATACATATACCTCAAAAGAACGGTGCGTATCTGAAGGGCAGGACTCCACTTATCTTTAAGAATATCAAGACATATCCTGCCAAGCTGATTTAAACGCGGGTTTTTTCAGGATAAAATAATTAAACATGCAGCAGTGTGAGAGAATTATCTATTGAAGAATTAATTAATAATGTAGGGCAAGAAAAATGCACCTTGTCAATGTTTGGGTGATATATTTTCGTCAGAAACCTAACCTGTAAAAAGCAATGCATAGGAACAATTGAAGAAACATCAAAATGCCATTTATCCTAGTAAAAACTAAAAAGTAGGATTTTAATATGGATTCATAAGAAAAAGAACTTTGAAAAGATTGAAGAGAGAAAAGGATTAAGACAGAAAGGATGGTAGACAAAGTCAGGAGAGCATTATTTAACAATTAAAAGAAAAAACCCAATCACTTGCACGGAAGAGCTGTAAGTGGCACACCGACTACACCCTTTCAGTAAACCGTGAAATTCGAGTATCCTGAAAATGCTAATCAGTACCCTAGTTCTATGTCCTAAAGAAATCTAGTGGTGACTTCAGACTCTGAACGACTTCAGACTCTGAAGCCACAGAAAACAAAATATCCTGTAATTTTGCTTTAAGATAGATTTGGTTTTTGAAAATAAGTATCCACAGTTCTCATCCAAAAATGAAGTTAATAATAGATTTCAAACCAATTTGTAGAGATGTATATAATGGTCAACCTGAAGGTAAAATCTTTCAGTGATATTACAAGTAAACTATACAATTTACCATTTGTCAATTGTAAACCACGCGTAATATTTGCAAAACAAACACTGCAAAATTTACTTCACTCAATGCAAGGGCATTTCAATTCCACTTGCTCTCTTTAGAACCAGTTATATAACATTCATAGAACTGTCTTCAGTTTGAAGATAACCCATGCTTTCTGACACTATGCATATTACTCAAAAGTCCACCATTCGCTCGATTTATATCAATTTTGTATCCTATATTCAATTTCTACATCAATTAGTTTCGTTCAATACCCAATCAACATATTAAGATAGTATATAAAATATTTTTTCTTTAGAAAAATTACAAGTATTTTCAGTTTTTTCATTGATGGAATCCTGGAATTGATAATAATCTAATATAAACAAAAATTTCACATCAATATTCAAGAAAAATAAAAGGTAAAATACACAACAGTGCAGGTTAACACAGATAAAATGTAAGGAGGATATTCTATTCAACAGTTTAAACAATGCAATTTCCAAGTTCTTAGTATGTGAGTTTCAGAAAGGGAAGGCATTAAGAAAAATAAGTGGACCAGAAGGATGTTCGATTGAGGACATGGGTATATCACCCAACCTAGAAAAGTAGAGTAAGAGTTAATGAAAATAACAGTGGTAATACTTTTGGTAGTGCAATAGAAGAGAATAAAAGTAAATTAACCTTTGGAGCAGCCATTGGATATTCTTCTGGCAAAAATAGCTCTAATTTGAAGACTCCACCTAGTAATACAAGCAAAAAGGCATGCATATTGGTAAAAAACAAGTCAGGTATCCACACATTTCAAGAGAAAATAGACAAGAGGAATTAAACCCATGAATGACATGAAAATTATATAACAAAAATATATATCGCATTCCACTTCCAAACATGATTCTATAAAGGAGGAATCAAAATATGATCTAAGAGAGCATTTGCATGTAACACTGACTACAGATTGAAGAGTTGACTCCAATGTTACGAATATGAATGAACATAAAAAGGATAAACCACAATTTTTTATACTGTTTTGGGAGGTAATTTCAAAATCTTATAAAAATAGTAAGCACAATATTATGAAATGAATGAGCAGAATACAAGTGATAGTACCCTAAAAGCTCGAGGTTAACTAGATAACCAGCAGAAGAAATCTAACAATAAAGATATGCAAGTATATAAAGGGAACTCCTTATTCTGTAATGGTTGTGCTTAAACCTCTGCTCACGAATTCAAAAGATAGACTTGTAAGGGTTCCACCCTAGCAAAATCACCACAAGTGTAGAATAGTAAGAATTTGCGACAGAGGAGAGCCCATCCCAAAAACACCAGGCTTGTAAATGCCAGAGAGATGGAAATGGTTCAGATTGAAGAAAGGTAACTATTGAATATCAGAGAGAAAGTGCTTATTTATTAATGGTTCATAGAGAACATAATCAAGAAACTTATCAACTCTACCAACCTTTTCTTACTCAATCCAGAGGATCCCCTTTTTCATTCCTATAGGTATTAACTTCCTAAGATATACTCCAACTACCTAACCAGTAATGTTCTACCAGAGAGTCTCTACTACAAATAGGAGTTCTTGGTCTCGCCTAGCCAATTAAGGACACATGCCCCTTTGCATTTGCCAACTCCATGTTGCAATTTTTCTTCATATTCATAAAACGTTAACTACTTCAGAAAAATAAAAAGGACTAAAACACAGCACCAAAAGACAAAGGAAAAGTCAAAACCTACCCCCAACTCTCTATAGAGGGACTGTGAACCAGCACAGAGTTTCAAACTTTCAATAAGTAGCAACAAAATGAGTCAATAACAGGCACATAAAAATATATAACAAAATCATTCCCACACATTAAAGCAAAGCGTAATTGCTTACAGCAACTCTCCATGTACTACCGAAAATACCAAACAAAGGAAAATGAGTGAGCTCATTGCTACCTTCGTACGGTGACTGGGTCGGCCCGAGGATCATGACATTGAAATATCGCATATTATCTTCCGAAGGGGAAGCACTAATTCCCGGTGCTGCATTAACATATCATAATATCAGGTAAAATCCGTGCATTATAATTATTATTATTATTGTTATTAGATCAGCGAGGTAACAACTTCCAAGGAACATGTTAAAAGATGCTAGTTTCTAGATATATACACTTAAGAAAACATAAACAAGCAACTAACTCAACTAAGAATATAAAATTAAATACATAAACAAAGAGTAACAAAGTATAAAAACCTAAAAACTACCTGGCTCACTGAGCAAACGCTGCGTTTCCTGCTCATATCAAACCAGTGAAAGAAAATAGCAGTGATCAGCACGTTGAACAAATGGAATTCTTTAAGAGAAAAATCCAAGATTTTGAAGATAAAGAAACGAATAAAAGCCTAACATCCTTCGGTTTCCCCTTTTATCGTAGTGGAAAAAGGGCAATTTTGGAATTGAGCCATATGGAAGAATGAGGTTTTCGAGTTTCTTTGGTTTGCTTTCTGAATCAGAGGAATTAAAATTGGGGTTAGGGAACAAGAAAATGGATACGAACCTTGATGATTCTTCGAGGGAGATTACTGTTGGCCATTGTCAGGGGTCGACTGCAATGCACGCAATAGGGTTTTCCCTCTTTTCAGAACACAGCGAGAGAGACAGTTCCTCAACTCCCCACTGTCACAATTCCAAATACGAACTAAGCTATTGGGCGTTGAACCTTTTTTTTTTTTTTTTTGAGTAAACACCAATCCGGTCATATTGTCAATTCGGTCCTTGACTATTCTTTTTAAGGCCACCACGATTTTTGCCTTAAAAAATAATTCAATTTTGAATAAATTACTATTTATACTATGAAAGATATAGACGCTGACAAATATACCTATATAAGAATAAAACGACAATTGTAATTACGGAAGATGAATTTTGTGTGCCAAAAGTACCTTAACGGACAAATTGCATAACCAACAT
The DNA here is from genome assembly GCF_003086295.3 of Arachis hypogaea. Classification (NCBI taxonomy): domain Eukaryota; kingdom Viridiplantae; phylum Streptophyta; class Magnoliopsida; order Fabales; family Fabaceae; genus Arachis; species Arachis hypogaea. Next base: position 30,613,410 of record NC_092048.1, read on the forward strand.
CGGGTACTTTTGATACACTTTTTATGGTTACAATTATCATTTACCTTAGCATTTGTATCTTTTATGAGTACAAAGAATAATTTATTCTATAATTTTTAATAAAATTATTTTAGAATAATACGATTTTTAAAAAATAAAAAATAAAAAATTTATGAAATAATAGGATTGCTAACCTCATCTGCTGCAGATAGGATTGAGCGCCGAGCAAATTAATGTGTGGGTTAGCGGATTGAGGTTTAATCCTACTCTATCAACTCGAGAGAGAACAAGGTTTTTTTTTTTTGAAAAATGTAAACAATAAGTAAAAAAAAAAAGTTAGTTTTAATTTTAAAAATTAAATTTTTAATTAATTAGATATAATTCTTTCAGTAATGCTAGGGAGTCAATGGCCTAATCGTATAATGTGTATAATTGGCTAAATCTTTGGTCTATGAATAAAATGAACATCTGGCCTAATCGTACAATGTGTACAATGGGTTAAATCTTTGGTCTATGAATAAAATGAACATCACCTATATTATCCAAAATAACCATCCGGATACCAGGATAATAAACATCTCATGTCCTAAAATCACTCATCCCAAAAGCTTAAGCTGATTTTGGAGTTCACCAAGGATCGAACTCTTGACCTTTCGGATCTAGAACTCTAATACCATGTCATGAAACCACTCATCCCAAAAGCATAACCTGACAGGACAATGTAACACTAATGATCATATCTCTAATATTTCCTAAACCTCCATTGTACACATTGTACGCTTAGGCCATTGGCTCCCTATACTTTCTCTAATTCTTTTAATGAACCTGAAATGCTACCCATTGTTTGAATTTTTTCAAATTACCCCACCTTTTATCTTTATCTTCTTTTTCAAATTCCAAACTTTCACAATCCTTCCACCACCAGTACTTTCCCCGATTATCACTGTCTTCCCTCTCCCTCTCTACTGCCACTACTCACCATCACCACCACCACCATCCTCACTCTCTCTCAATTGGTAATACGCAACACTCAAGAATCATGTTCTTCTCTTTCGTCTTAACAGTGAAAAATTATTGAGTTCCATTGTTGTGCACTCTTAATTCAATATTTTTTCTTAGAATAACGACATATCGGTACGCCATGGTGTGTTCATCGAACCAGAATAGGAGCATGGAAGCGCACTTCCTGCTAAAGAGACAGGGGTTCGACGTCTCTTCTTACTGCACAGGTGCGCACATTGAACTCTTTGATCCCTCTCTCAGAGAACCAATTGTCTACGATTTTGGTACCCCTTATTATAAGCAAATGTTTGATGACTTTCACAAAAAAGACCCTGAACTATATCCTCCTCTTTTAGGGAATCAATTTTTCATTTTCTCTATTTTTCAGAGATCATGAGTTGCTTCAAATGGGAAAAGAATAAAAAGAAAAAATCAAATTTTTAGGGAAGACTAAATGTGAGGGGAGAAATGTGGCTAGAGGTATGAATCGTCGAAAGTGAGCTGCTTGTAGAAGAAGATGGCGGACATGACTCGAGTCTCCTGGTGAGGGGAGGTGGAAAGGAGGTGTGTGAATTTTAAGGAAAGAATGTCAAGATCGGTCTATTTGCAAAGATTGAAGAGCAACTTGGCGTGAGAACGCTGCTCGGTGGAGGAAGACATCAGGTGCAAGATCAGGGTCTCGAATGGGAATGGGAATAGATCGGCGCCTAACACAGCGGCCAGTTTCAATTGTTGCAATTGAATTGACTTGGGATTCATTTTTTTATTTTTTATTTTTTATTTTTTTATTTTTTGCCTTTTGGTGACTGATGGTGATCGAAGAAAAAGAAGAATGAAGGTTGTAAAAATTTAAAATTTTGGAAAGATGATAAAAAGGATAATTTAGGAATTTTATTAAAATGTCAATAAAAAATTATGATTTGAGTACTATTGTCACATAGAATTCATCTTTTATGTATACTATAATAATTTTTTTTGTTTAATGGATACTTTCATTAACATTTATAAAATTTATAGATATAAATGGTAGTTTATGTTTGTTTTTTATCTTAAAGAGTACTTGACTAAGCTAATGATCAGTTTTTTTTTTTTTTTTCCTTTTTATATTGATAGAACCAAAAGATTTGTTGCATAAAATATAATAAACAAAAATTGAAGGTTGACAAGTCTAATGGTTTTTTTTTAATATTATAGTTGAATCAAACAAAATATTGTATTCATAGTTTCATACCTATCCCTCTTTATTCGTTGCTTATTTGTAAAAATGAATAATTTGTTTATATTTGAGGACCTGACGATAAATAAAGAAAATCAGAGCTAATTGGATATGATATGAATTTAATGATTTGAAAGAAATGGCCAAAACCAACTAGATATGGATATTAGTAACCTAATAAAAAGTAAAAAATAAATATAAATAAATAAATAAAACCAACTAGATATGAGTTTCAAAATTTAAAGGAAGGGAGTCACGATAAAGATATCAAAAACGTTTTTTTTAAATATATTTTTATTAAAATTAGACCGGACAAATCAATTTAGTCAAAAAATTAATAAATTAAATTTTGAATTGATATAAATTAATATTTTTTTTATAAAAAATAATTACAATATTCTTATTATAAAAAATAACTAAAATTTTTCTATTATATATATTAATTTTAAAAATTCTAAATCCTAACCCTGACGACAGAGAAGAAAAGGATTAGAATTTAAAATTCTCAAAATTAATATATATAATAAGAGTATTTTAGTCATTTTCTATAATAGGGGTATTGCTGTTATTTTTTATAAAAAATAATATTAATTTAGACTGATTCAAAATTTATTTACCATTTTTCGGTCAAATTAATTTGTCTAATCTAATTTTGACAAAAATAACACAATCTAATCGATTATATGCGTTAAATTTTAATTATTAAAAAATATTTAAAAAAAACGTTTTAAACATCTTGATTGGAGTCCCTTAAAAGAAATAAATCATTCTATCTTAACTGCACCATTCATTTGTTGCTCATAAGGAGTTGAATTAAGACGTTAGATATTAAATTATTCCAAAAATCTATGAACTTCATTGTCATTGAGATTTGGAGTAGTATCAATAATGATCCTTTTTGGTATCTCATATCTACAAATGAGATCTTTTTCATGAACTTGATGAATACTTTCTGAGTGAAACTAGCAAATGTGTCGCTTCAATCCATTTGGTGAATTAATCAATTGCAAATAGGATAAATCAACCATTTGAAGCTTTAGGGTTGATTGGATAATATGGATGCCCCACATTTGAGAAAGACCATTTTGATATCATGTTATGCAATGGGAATGGAGGACCATTAATTCTATCAGCATGCATCTCACATTTGTGACATTTTCGAATAATGTAAGCAATGCAATCAGCTTCTATGGTGGACCAATAATAACCACTTATTAAAATCATTTGTGCCATTTAAGGATGTCAATGGGGTGGGGCGGGGCGGGGGATGCCTCCTTGTTCCCCGTTCCCGCCCCCAGAATTAATCTCCGTTCTTGCTTCATTTTTCGCCATGGGAGAATAATTGTCCCCATCCCCGTTTTTCGCATTCCCCGCATTTTTCGCGGGGCCCCATTCCCCATCTCCCTATATTTAATATTCATATGGAAATTATAATAAAAGATATCAAAAAAACCAAAAAACAAACTACAAAATATTATTACAAACACACAAACATATCTTATCCAAGATTATAAGTCCAGAAATATAACATAGCAAATCATAGTCCATAAAATAAAATATTGAACAATAGGGTTAGGATTTTTCAATGAGTGAAATTATTAAAAAAACCCCTATATTAGAAATAAAGTAAGGGTTATTAAGTAAATTCAAAAATTCGGAGAATTATCGGGGATGGGGTAGGGATCTCCGCTCAGGTCCCCACGCCTGTCTCGGGGGAATTTTGCTCCCATTCCCAACCCCACGGAAAAAATTCCCCACCATTGAGGCCCCATTCAGGGTGGTCCTCGTGGAATCCTCGCCTCCTGAAAATTTTTGACACCCTTGACTGCCATCATATGACGATTGGCATGGGTTTCACAACTACCTTCATGGACTTTAGTTATAATGATAATGACTTCGTCAGCATCTACACATCTGAAAAGTGTGTCATCAAAATTTCTCTTATAGAGAATTTTTCCACTAAAAAAAAAAAAAATCCATTGCCAGTCATCAAACGGTCTTTTTACTCGATTCATTTATCCTTGACAGGTATTTTCTTTCTTTGATGTATTGCTTGATATCACAGTACCATGGGTTACCATCTATTTCCTATTCGACATATTTTCATAGTGAAAGTTCTTGTGTTTTTATTTGGATTGGTATGACATTAGGATGGGCTTCTAATTTAGTCATCATAGCTAAGATTGTTAGAGCGTCTGCAAATTGATTCTTACCTCGAGATTGAAAGAGCCTAGCATCAGAAACAACACAAATATCCAACACAAGAATAATATGGAAGCACTCACAACACAATATGGCAGCAACTATGAACAAACAAATATAGCAAGTAAAGCAATAATAAGAACACATCGAGATTTTAACATGGAAAACCCCCTTAATGTGAGAGGTAAAAACCACGGGTCGTCCAAACCAATGAAATAGTTCCACTATAATCAAATGAGGTACAAGAGAGTCTCAAATAAAGCACAAAAACGTACATATAACCAGCCAAAATATCAAAGCACCAAAGCTCATAAATGAGAAGCAAGAAGATGAAATATACCCAAAAATAGAGCTGCTGTCGAAGCCAATTTCTTCCTCTAAAGACCTTCAATTAAAATCTCCACCGTTCAGAATAAAGAATAAGATGTGAAGAATCTACAGTTTAAATTTCACGTTGATTCAACGGTGAAACAATGAGAAACTGCTATTCAAAGATTAATGCTGTGTAAAAACGGGAAACGTAATTTCTCTCTTTGCGAAGCCAATTTCTCCCACTGAAAATGTTAAATCAACATCTCCACCGACCAGAATAAAGAACAAAATGATGGAAACATGAAGTTTAAATTTCAAGCTGATCCAACGGTGAACGAATGAGAAACTTTGATTTGAAATTTACTACTGTGCATAAAAACGGGAATTCTGTTTTTCCTCTTCTCTCTCACTTTGTGGCTACACTCTCTTACTCTCAAAAGAACCCAAAAAATCTGATTAGGATTGTGGCACAATGGGTGCAAAGTGACACCCTTAAAATATTGGGTTTGGGCCTCACAAATGAGAGAAAAATCCCAACAAATCCCCCCTTCTCGACTAGGTGGAGGCTCTCGCCATTTCGGCGATCAAACAACATGTTTCAAACTTATCTCTTGACAATGCTTTTGTCATCATATCAGCACCAACGTCATCAGTGTGAACTTTCTCAAGTTCCAACAACTTGAAATCTAACACATCCCGTATCCAGTGATACCTAACATCAATATGTTTAGATCTTGCATGAAAAGTAGAATTCTTGGCAAGATGAATAGCACTTTGACTATCACACAACAACACATAACGGTCTTGCTTGAAACCAAGTGTTGTAAGAAACTTCTTCATCCATAATAATTCTTTACATGCTTCAGTTGCTGCAATAAACTCTGCCTCTGTGGTAGAAAGTGCAACACACTTCTGTAGTCTTGACTACCATGAAATTGCTCTCCCTGCAAACTTGAGCAGATAACCTGAAGTAGACTTTCGAGAATCAATATCTTCTGTCATGTCTGCATCAGTAAAGCCAACTAGCAAATGTTTCTCACCACCAAAACTCAAACTCAAGTTAGTTGTACCTTTGAGATATCTCATAATCTATTTAACAACATTCCAATGTTCTTTATCTGGATTAGAGAGAAAATGACTCACAGTACCAACCGCATGAGCTATGTCTGGTCTAGTACACACCATAGCATACATCAAGCTTCAAACAGCTGAGGTATAAGGAATTTCATCCATTACTTGTTTCTCTTCATCAGTGGTTGGACACTGCTTGGTGCTCAACTTAAAATTAGGAGCAAAAGAACTAGTAACACATTTGGCATCACTCATGCCAAACTTTTAAAGCACTTTCTTTATGTACTTCTCCTGTGACAAATAAAGCTTCTTAGAATCTCTATAACGAGTAATAGTCATGCCCAAAATCTGTTTGGCAGGACCCAAGTCCTTCATAGCAAAGAAATTGCTCAACTGTTTCTTCAACTCATTAATCCTCAAAGCATTCTTGCTCACAATCAAAATATCATCCACATAAAGTAAAAGAATGATAAAATCATCATCAGAAAATTTTTGCACAAATACACAATGATCTGAAGTTGTCTTACGGTAACCATGCTCTCCCATAACAGATTCAAACTTCTTGTACCACTGTCTTGGAACTTGCTTCAACCCATAAAGACTCTTCTTAAGCTTGCACACAAAATCTTCCTTTCCTTTAACAACAAAGCCTTCTGGTTGCTCCATGTAGATCTCCTTATCTAAATCACCATGAAGAAAATCTGTTTTCACATCCATTTGTTCAATCTCCAAATCAAGAGAAGCTGCTAATCCAAGCACAGCACGAATGGATGACATCCTCACAACAGGAGAAAAGATCTCCTCATAATCAACACCTTTTCTCTGGCTAAAGCCTCTAACAACCAATCTAGCCTTATATCGAGGCTTAGAATTGTGTTCTTCATTCTTGATTCTAAATACCCATTTGTTCTTCAAAACTTGTATACCCTTCGGTAGGTTCACTAACTCATAGGTATCATTCTCAAGTAAGGACTTTATTTCTTCTTGCATAGCTTCAAACCATTGAGCTTTGCTTTTATCTTCAGCAGCCTCTCCAAAGCATTCAGGTTCTCCCTCATCAGTCAACAAAACAAACTCATGTGGAGAATACCTTGACGGAGGCTTCCTCTCTCTTGTAGACCTTTTGAGTGCATTTGCAAGAATTTTCAAAGCTGGTTCTTCATCTTGATCATCATCACCAACTTCATCAAGTATCGGATCAACTGTTCCATCTTCTCCTGCACTTGTATCATGCTCATTATTTTGAACTTCAACTCTACCATCTTCTACCATAGGCATAGAGGGAGTAATATCCAAGTCATAAAAATCATCACTAGGCTGAACCATTGGCTTCTCCGTATTATCAACATCCTTTAATGTTTGATCTTCAACAAAGACAAAATTTCTACTCCGAATCACCTTCTTGCTAACAGGATCATAAAACCTGTAACCAAACTCATCCATGTCTTAGCCAATAAAAATACACTGCCTAGTCTTTACATCAAGTTTGGATCTCTCATCTTTGGGAATATGAACAAAAGCTTTACATCCAAAGACTCTTAAATGATTATAAGAAGCATCTTTACCTGACTATACCTTCTCTGGCACTTCAAATTGCAAGGGAACACATGGTGTCTGATTCAAGACATGAACAACAGTGCTCAAAGCTTCACCCCAAAAGGATTTTGCCAATTCAGACTGTGACAATAAGCACCTAACTCTTTCAACCAATGTTCTATTCATCCTTTCAGCCAAGCCATTCAACTGAGGAGTCTTCGGAGGAGTCTTCTAATGTATTATACCATGCTCTTTACAATAAGCATAAAATGGACCTGAGTACTCACCACCATTGTCAGTACGAATGCATTTCAACTTCTTCCCATTTTCTCTTTCAACAGAAGCTTGAAATTGCTTGAACACATTCAAAACTTGATCTTTGGTCTTCAAAGTGTAAACCCATAATTTTCTAGAATAGTCATCAATAAAGGTTACAAAATAGATAGACCCTCCAAGTGTTCTTGTCTTCATCGGCCCACATACATCAGAATGCACCAAGTCAAGTATCTTCGGCTTCCTTGAAGGTGGATGGCTTTTGAAAGAAACCCTGTTTTATTTCCCAGCAAAGCAATGGTTGCACTTTTGCAAAGAAACCTTACAACCAGATAAAAAATTCCTCTTGGATAACATATTCATGCCCTTCTCACTCATATGACATAATCTCTTATGCCATAAATCAGTTTCATCAACAAACTCAGCAGCATTAACAACATCTTTCACAATCTTTGCTTGAGTTAAATAAAAAGTAGAATGTCGAGTACCTCTAGCAACAACCATGGAACCCTTGGTGAGCTTCCAGCTATCATGAGAAAATGAGCTATCCAAGTCTTCATCACACAACTTACCAACCGAAAGTAAGTTCAACCGAATATCTGGAACATGCTTCACACGCTTCAAAGTCAACTTGGTATCGTTGGAGGTTTCTAAGCAAACCTGCCCAACACCAGCACATTTTGCAACACCTTGATGAGCCATTTTCACATCACTAAAATCACCAGGAGTATAAGATGTAAACAAATCCCTCTTAGATGTAACATGAATAGAAGCACCACTATCAATCACCTAACTAGTGCCATTATCAACAAGGTTAATAGATTCAAACTCCTCAACAAGAAGAAAATCATCATGAGTTACATTAACCTTGTCTTCATTGCTACCATCATCTTTATTTGTGCTCTTGTCTTTACTTGCCTTGGCTTTCTCCTTCTTTAGCTGCCAACAAAATTTCTTCACATGTCCCTTTTGACCACAATGATGACACTCAATATTCTTATACTTTTCTCGAGACTTGCTTCTGCTTTGATCTCTACTTTTAGAACATCGACTTTTGTTTCTCCCCCTAGACTCAGAAACAAGAACATCTGAATGTGTAGTTGATGTACCTTGTGACTTTCTTCTCATTTCTTCATTCAAAACACTGCTCTTGCCAATATCCATAGAGATTACACCATCAGGAGCAGAATTGGACAATGACATTCTGAGAATTTCTCACGAGTCTGGTAAGAAGCCAAGAAGTAACAATCCTTGAACCTCTTCATCAAACTTGATACCCATGGAAGATAACTGATTCATTATTTCTTGGAAGTTATTCAAGTGATTTATCATTGATGTCCCATCTGTATACTTCAAAGCCAACAACTGCTTGATAAAAAACATCTTGTTATTCCCAGTTTTTCGAGCATACAACTGTTCAAGCTTAATCCAAAGGGTCCTAGCATGTGTCTCTCTAATAATATGGTTCAACACATTATCGTCAACCCACTGCCTAATATATCCACAAACTTGTCTATACAACAAAGTCCAATCATCATCAGATTTATCATTAGGCTTCTCTATACCAAAAATTGGTTGATGAAAATCCTTAACATAAAGCAAATCTTCCATCTTTGACTTCCACAAATCATAATTAGGACCATTAAGAGTGATCATCCTACTAGTATTAGTATTAGCTTCCATTGTTTACAGAATCACAAGCCCAGAAAAATACCAACAAGCTCTAATACCAGTATGAAAGAGCCTAGCAGTGGAAACAACACAAATATCCAACACAAGAACAATATGAAAGCACTCACAACACAATATGGCAGCAACTATGAACAAGCAAATATAGCAAGTAAAGCAATAACAAGAACACACCGAGATTTTAACGTGAAAAATCCCCTCAATGTGAGAGGTAAAAACCACGGGTCGTCCAGACCAATGAAATAGTTCCACTATAATCAAATGAGGTACAAGAGAGTATCAAACAAAGCACAAAAATGTGCATTTAATCAACCAAAATATCAAAGCACCAAAGCTCATAAATGAGAAGTAAGAAGATGAAATATACCCAAAAACAGAGCTTCTATCGAAGCCAATTTCTCCCTATGAAGACCTTCAATTAAAATCTCCACCATTCAGAATGAAGAATAAGATGTGAAGAATCTATAGTTTAAATTTTGGGGGTTGCTAGTGTGTAGATGAAAAATTCGTTCTATATATATATGATACGTGTAGCAATATAATGTAAGTAACATGTAGTGCATTATGCTAGAAGGAAACAAATTCTACAACAATGGGCCCACTAAAAAGTTAGTTTACAGTGTGTCATATCACACTTATAATCATCATTAGGATTGAAGAAAAGATAATTAAGTGTATAATTTTTTTGTTATTTTGGGCCTTGGTTTCACATTGTTAACAATTGTAAGAAAAATATTAAATGAAAAGAAAAACTATTGGTTTACCAACAAAAACAAAAAGAAAAAACAATTATTGCAGTGAAAAAATTGAGAATGCGTCAATGTCCAACACTCCCTCCTCTCCCGCTGCACACCTAAAATGCCTTAATATTATATTGATTATTTCAAAAAATAATTAAATAATAATAATAAATAATTAAAAAATAAGTCAATAATTTAAATTTAAATTTAAATATCAAAAACGTCATTTTTTTTGTTCTCTATGATATTAATTCTCTTTAGTTGTTACTCCTTTTTTATTCTATATCTCCGAACTACGACTCCTTAACTTTATTTTTTAATTTTTTTAATTTAATTAAATATTTATTTTTATGTTTTTATATTTTTGAATTTCATTCAATTATTTTTTATTTTATTTTATAGTTATGTTATTGTGTATATTTTTATTACATACTTAATAGTTATTGAATAATAAGATTCATCGGTAATTTAAATCTTAAAATATAGTAATATTAAATAACAACAAACAACAATTAAAATGAAAAGTCAAATCTAAATACACAATAATATAATATAACTACAAAATAAAATGAAAAATAATTGAATGAATTCAAAAATATAAAAACATAAAAATAAATATTTAATTAAATAAAAAGAAATTGAAGAATGGAATTAAGGAGTTTTAGTTCGGAAATACAGAATAAAAGACGAGCAATAACTAAAAAAAATTAACATTATAGAGAGCAAAAAAAAATAATGCTTTTAGTATTTAGATTTAAATTATTGACTTATTTTTTAATTATTTATTATTATTATTATTATTATTATTATTATTATTATTATTATTATTTGAAATAATCAATGTAATATTAGGGCATTTTAGGTGTGCAGTGGGGGAAGAGGGGGTGTTGGACATTGACGTATTCTCAATTTTTTCACTGTTAGTTTTTCTTTTTCATTTAATTTTTTTTACAATTGTTAACAATGTGAAGCCAAAGCCCAAAACAAAAAAGTTATACACTTAATTATCTTTTCTTCAATCCTAATGATGATTATAAGTGTGATATGACACACTGTAAACTAGCTCTTTAGTGGGCCCATTGTTGCAGAATTTATTTCCTTCTAGCATAATGCACTACACGTTACTTGTGTTATATTGCTACACGTATCATCTATATATATATAGAACGACTTTCATCTACACACTAGTAACCCCCGTCACGTCGATCCAACGGTGAAAGAATGAGAAACTGTCATTCAAAGATTACTGCTCTGTGTAAAAATGGAAAACCTAATTTCTCTCTTGTGAAGTCAATTTCTTCCACTGCAAACGTCTAATCAACATCTCCACCGACTAGAATGAAGAACAAGATGATGGGAATACGCAGTTTAAATTTCAAGCCGATCCAACGGTTAACGAATGAGAAACTGGCATTTGAAATTTACTGCTGTGCATAAAAACGGGAATTCTGTTTTCCCTATTCTCTCTCACTTTGTGGCTACACTCTCTTACTCTTAAAAAACCCCAAAAAATCTGATTAAGATTATGGCACAATGGGTGCAAAGTGACACCCTCAAAATGTTAGGTTTGAGCCTCACAAAGGAGAGAAAAAGCCCAACAGAAACAGGTGTGAAAATATATTTCATCAAATTCCTCAATCATCTTTATCAATTACCTTTGGTATGGAACTAATTTTAGATCTTTTGTCCTCCATTTTCCTTTAACTTTATAAATGATAAGTGAAAAATCATCAAAAACTTCTAATTGTTTGATTCCCAAGTTGATGGCAAGACATAAACCATTCACGCATGCCACAAACTCAACTATATTGTTGGTGCTTTCAAAATCCAATTTTATAGCGATTCGATACTGCTTTCTAGTGGGTGAAACAATCACAACACCAATTTCACTACCATACATATTAATAGTTCCATTGAAGTATGTCTTACACATTGCATCTTTTACTTCATCAACTTGTACCACTACCATTTCATTATCAAGCAGTTCGGGAGAGGATGATCTTGATTCTCCAATGGCATTTTCAACCAAATGATCAGCAATTGTGCTCCCAATAATTAGTTGTTATAACTTATAAGGCGTGCAAAATCTTCATATGTTGCTCCCACCATGTCTCCAATGTATGGAGATTGCAACTTCCCCAAAAAGCGTGAACATGTTTCTAACACAGTAAGAGGAGGTTGTACCTATGTTGCCTGAGATCTCTATCTTTGGACATATAGTCTAAATGGCTCATCATTTTTTTTTTTTGCATCATAACTAGTTGATCATGAGTCGGTGCTGATTCTAAGTTAAAATGATATTAACTTACGAATTTTTCATTCAGATCTTTCTAACTAGATATCTTAGAGTGATTTAGCTGAATATATCATTCCAAAGCAAGTCCTGTTAAGCTTTCATGAAAGAAGCTAATAAGATTTTTTTTTCCTTTGGACCAAATTGCCATTTTGGTGCAATAGCTCCTCAAATAAAAAAGTGGATTGCCACTTCCGTCATATTTGGTGAACTTAGGTATTTTGAATCCTTTAATGATACTTAAATAAAAAAAAGAAAACGAAGGTGAGATGGAGGGGACGAAGGTTGAGTCAGCGGAGGTGGATGTGGTGAAGTGGGGGCGGGCGTAGATCTGGGAATGCAACGGTGGTGGGCAACACAACGAGGAAGAGAGGCGGAGGTGGATATGGCAAAGGGGAAGCGACGCAAATTAGGAAAACGCGACGGTCGGTGGGCTCAGGGAAGAGGAAGAGAAGCAAACATAGAGGAGGAAGAAAAAGTGGCGGATCTGAATGAAGGAGGAGCAGACACAGCAGATTTGGACAAGTGGTGGAGGACGAAGAGAGGAGGGTACAATGGCAGTGGTGGTGGATGGAGCAGTGAGGAGAGAAGAGCAATAATAGGGGTAGCGAGGAGGAAAGAAGGAGAAGGAAAAAACAAAATGGTAAAAATTTGTGTCTTATGAATTGTCTCCATGTCCCAACTTTAAAGAAGGACATTGAAGATATGTATTTTGTGTGTCACCCTGTCTAACAAAAATATATGTTTCAACAAACAAATAGTTGACGTGAATTACTGTCTCTGTTTGATGGATATAAACACTAACCAAACACCATCTTAGGGAGCTTAGGGGAAAATGCCACACATCAATGACATCACTAATTAAGTCAAGCTACCCCGAACAATGTAAAACATTATGGGTATGAGACATCAAAAGAAGTGCATATGATCAACGAAGGGAAAGGGAGAAAGAAGCAATGTTATTTGGAGAACCAATTCTCATGACCTTTTTTGGTTTATATTTTCGCTTTCAAATGTTGTGTTTCACAATTTGTGTTGCGAAAAAAGTGAAAACAAGTAAACACACTAACTATGCCTCCCTTCATTAAAGTCACTTCCAAACATGGTTTAGTTGGCTTTATTTTTACCTTCCATGCCATTCTCTATATTTACTCTTCCCAACATAGCCTAAAACCTAGGCAAAGCCTGTGGCTACCAACTAGTTAACCATTTACCATTACTTCATAACAAGGTTGACTAAGAATTAGGAAATATGGGAACATAGTATTCCACATTCTAAGATAAATCAAAATTGATAGCAACAACAGTACAGGAGGTATATGAGGATAAAGCTGATTAACTCAGTTACATATGAAGAATATTGTATTGAAAATTCAAACATTGCAGTTTGGAAGAAAAAGAGAAAGCTAGCTCAAATAAGTAAAGAATATTAGCATGTGAACATGGCAAAAATCTAAGGTATGTTAGAACTTAAATTCAATATTCATTGTAGAAAGTGGGACAACCTACATTCTATGTTTCTACAAACTTAAAGTCTCAACCAAAAAATGGTTATCCTGGTAACTCACTTTTTCACTTTGCTCTAATCTTATCCTAGATGGTTTCTCTTTAGATGTTACAATAAGTCAATACAAAATTGAATCCAGATATTCAAGGACTATTTAGTACTGCACGTCATTTGGGTATTCTTTTAAGCAGCTTATACATGCCAAAAACGTTCTTGTCTTGCCACAGGTAAGGGATGAAAAAGGACCTATACAAAGATGGTGAAAGCTCCCTGTCCAGATAAGGTATTGCAGCAATAGCCTGATATGCATAGAAAATGCAAACAATCAGGAGAAAGAAACAATAAATAAAAAATAACAAAAAAAAAGTATATGTTAGACAGAACGATAATGGAAAACTTTGAAATCGTATTGAAGACAAAAAATGATTTCCAGAATGACTTCTACCTCCCAAGTTGACATGTCACTTCCACGAGTCAGGTAAGGTCTCTTAAGCTGAAGCTCAACAAGGAAAGTACACGCATCAATATCATGGAGCTGTCAAATCAATGGTAATGATGGTTAGTTTACTTCTAGCAAAAATTGACAACAGAACAAACAACTGATCTGGTTCCTTTGTAGATTAACGAGGACATACATATTGCTCATTTGATGCCTTATTCTTGTTGTTAAAATATGACGGAGCCGATGCAGTTCCACCTAGTGTAGAATTAAATGGGAAGGGAAGAAGACCTCGGAACCCATCATCAATCCATCGAACTTCACTCACATAATTAGGAATGAAAAATGATGATGGGAAGCGATGCCATTCGCTTCCAACACAAAGCACAGAACCTGAAATTTAAGGGAACAAAACAATTAATAATTCTGATGTTTGTCCCAAAATGTTAAATGATTTTAGCCTTTGTCTGATACAGAAATTAAAAAGGAAACTAGCATATGAGGGCATAGATTCAACTTGAAGCACACTTTAAATATAACCAAATATAAAGATGCAAATTGAAGTAACACTTTGGGTCAATATTGCATGTGGTATTTAGTTTCTTGAGCATTATTTATCATCCAGTTTCTGTATATTTTTTCAATAGTGAAATCACCACCAATGAGCATGCAACTTTGTGAAACACAGAATCTTTTTCCCTTAAGCATCCATCAGTTCCATTCCCGAAATCTTTCTAAAGCTATAACAATCCTTGCAGATTGAATCGTTCATATATATGTTATAATGACCACTATAAAGAAAACAAAATCACCATACTATTTGACACTCACCAGTTCCTGCATCATCATGGTGCTCTAAAATCTTGTAAACCTCCATGGGAGCAGAGTAGCCATGAATTAGAGAAAATGTACGGGCATGAGAGGCACATAATATAAGGCTAAGAATAACTGGCCTCAGAATTTTGGCTGCCTGCATTAGGAAAGAAGGAAATCTATAATGCACTTACATTGACTTGATATTTAATGTAAAGAGAACTTTCTAAATCCTAAGTTAACTGATATCTCACCTTTACCATTATAGAATCACTACGTGGATTATATTTGTCACGGAAAAGATCAGGGAAGCTCTCAATGACAGCTGAAGCAGCAACACAAATAAGCGGATATATTGGATAAAGAAACCTTCATGAAAGGTATCAAGGGAAAATATGAACAAAGGTCAGTTATTGCTAGAATTGGTACCGTAAAGAAAGAAATGGAGTACAGAATGTTCTACTGAATTGGAAATTTTTGGTAATAGGCCAAGACGATCAACCACACCTAACCAATCCCTTCTTTGATTTATTTAGAGTAACTAACAACCCTAACTGATTCATGGGTCCTAATAGTTATTAATGTTGTGTATACATATTTATGATGATACAATCAAATAAGAATAAATAATTAGTTCATCTCAAAGGACACTAAAGGAACGAAAGATGAGTACCCTGCACCTACGAAAGATACCAAGGCTAGCTAAAACTTGCATATTGGGAGCATGTTTGTGGATCAGCATGTGCTTAACAGAATTATGAGTGGGCATAGAAAGAGAAAGCAGACATCTGCATGATTTGGTTAGGATGAGAAATATTATGTGCAGGGGTTAAATGAGAAATAAGGAATTATTTGGTGAAGATTTGGGAGACAGGAGTATCTCTAGGCACTCTTGGATTGGTTTTCTATCATTTTTCCTTCTCTTGTTCATATTTCTTTGTTCTGGAGATATCACACTGATCATACCTGCACTCGTAATTCACTGTTTTTCGTTCCACCACTGGTTACCAATGGCTATCAACCTATCACCACCATTTATTAACCATGGCCAGAAACTGTTATAAAGAACTATACCAATGCACAGGATAGTGAAAATCATAAAAACCAAATCATTGTCTGCTTGGATTAACAGGAGAACAAGGTGTGTGAACCAATTAGTAAACAATGCCACTCTTTCTAAACACCCATCTAGACTTCCACTTACAGAACATTTAACGGTTTAATATTTGCTAACACAGTGGAACCATGATTTATATCCATTCTATCCATAAAAATTAAGGCATTAACTACAATAATCTTCTTGGTGTGTAGTGTCTAGTGCAATAGTATACAAAATTTCGGCTCAACTGACAAAGTATTATTAACTATTAATTTTTTAACGCCAGGTCAAGTGGAACTATTACTATACCTTTCTTCTTTATGTGGTTGCAAAGACATAAACCCCAGCCAAATATATATAGGAGATACCACAATCAACAGGTCTGGTGCATATTTCTTCCTTGCAATGGGAAGAATTCCCAAGAACAGCAGAGCGAGAAGAAAACAAAAGTTGAAATTGTTAAATCCATTCCGCAGGTAATAAAAGGGTCCTTCAGTCCCATAAAGATGGCTTTCACCACCACCAGCTACATTGTATATTAAAATATTCAAAACGGATGACGTCCATCTTCCATAATAGTGAAAGTCAATAACTGTTGACAATGCCTGTAAAATGATGCAATCATTGCAATAGAGACAAATTTGAATAAATAATAATGTGAAATCCATATCTATATATTATGTTCAATATTAGATGACATAAGCATATGAATTACAGGCCAGGAAAGTGACTGGTAGGTACAATTCTATGTGTTGAGTAGACTTACAAGAAGAATAATCGATGTAACCGCCCCGGCAATGAATGCTCGATTAAATTTCCTAGATAATGAATAAAGTGTGACCGGAAGGAAAGCCAAGATTGAGAATGGCCAGCCGAGTATCACGCCAGTAGCAGCAACAGCAACTGATGCTGCAGGTTTGTCAAGAAGAAATAAACCTGATGCAAGAGACATCGCATACATAGAAAACGAACTTGGCAAGAAACCTACAAACAGATAAAGTGAAGAAAGTTAGCAAAACTTAATCCCACATTTCAACCCAGGTCATTGATTTCAAAAAGCTTAATAGTTGACTGACAATTCAGTTAGTTTGTTTCAAAAAGGGTACTTGGTCTTTGCATGAAGGTAAGAACCATCATCGAATGCATAAAGACAGAGAATAAAGATGTTAAGATATCGAAGCTTGGAATAAAGGAAGATCTCACTTACTTGTGCTAGCAAAGAAACAGCCACTGGTTAAGCACAGCATTGCAAGCGCATACGAAGCAAGCCGTTTTCCATACTTTCTTGAAAGAGCTACAACAAGAACAGTTTCTGTGATAACTGAAAGAAGACCGAGAAAGAGTCTTACAGCAACGAATACTCGCACCTTCAACAGAAAAAAGACACATCAATAACCAGAATGGACAAGAGTTAAATACTCAATGCATCAATAAATCGCCACCAAGCACTGTCAAGTCCATATAACAAATCAACTAGCCCGGTTTGAGACTTACTTTTTCCTCGGCAAATAACCAAGAAGCCGGTCGACCCACCAACTCATGAAACAAAAGGTACAAATAAGATCGAAGAGCAAACTGTGAACTGCAATTTGCACACAGCATTTGTCAATATCATGGAGACACAAAAGCAAGGTGAAGAGACTAGAGTGAAGTTTCAATCCTCAAGTGATTTTTTCATTTATTAAAAAGAAAACCAAGTAAACTACAATTTTAGACTTGGTAAGATCATGATGCTAACATTTTAATTCTTGAAAGAAAGAAATAAACAATCGTTTTTTTCCTTTAACGGCTAAGCAATCACCAATTTTAAAGTGATCGTTTACCCAAAAAAAAAAAAAAAACACCCAATCATTTCCTGCAAGCTGCAGAGAAAAACCCAACCTATGCACATCCAAATGTACATGTTTTTTTTTTTTTTCTCTTCTCAAATGCAAATTGATTTTTCTATCAGCGAGTCAAAACCTTTTAATTTCTCTCCGAATTGAATCCAGAGGCAGCTTATCACATAAATAGAACGTTCTTCAATGACAAAAATAAGAAAAATAGAAGCTATTAGTACACTAATTTAAATAAAGTGGACCTGTATTCCCAAGTTTGGAAGCCAGTTTTATAAAGAAGGAAATGGAGGGGCTCCCAGTAGTTGAAGACTTCGTCACAGTCATGGATGATATTGGAGGAGGCACTCATGTACCTCAGCATTCCAAGAGCCACAAAAGGGAGGAACCACCCTAACCCTTTTTCATCCTCAGCACCTCCGCCGTCCGATTTGTTCGCCTTGTCCAGCTTCGTGTACGTTGACGGCGACGGATCCGACGGTTGGGAACGCCTCTGACGCGTGACCATGGCCATCGATGAATTCTGAAGTTTTGAAATGAAGTGTTTGCTGCTGCTTGTTTTTGAAAGGGAAACGCAACCTCGAAGAGTTTGCTTTTGGATGCCTTCTCCAACGGGGCAGGTATTTTCTACTACACCGTGAAGTATCACTTGCTCTCAATGTGGTTTTGCCACTTGGCTTTAGTTAAATTGTTATATTTTATAACAAATAAAAACCTAATTATTTTAGTAAAAATTCAGCTACCGTAAACTTTACATAAAATTGATAGTTAAAAATAATTAAATAATTTAATTAATTTGACTAAATTTTATCTAATCGCTCTTAATTATCAACTTCGCGTGAAATTAATTGCATATAAGTTTCCACCGATTATTTTTAAATCCAACAAATTTTTATTTTTATAAATTCTCAATAATTCTTTTCGCGGAATGAATGTCATTTTGAAATTAGACTAATTTCTTTTATAATAATATTGTTGTAATCTAATTGTCTTATAATAATTTTTTTTCTAATATTTATATTAAAAATTTGATTAAAAATAACAAAATAATCAATTTATTTGACGTGAGTAATTTTAAAAAAATCTAAAAGTAAAAATTTGATAAGAAATAAAGTGTTTAATTAAAAAATTTTGGAGACTAATTTAAATATTTATGTTTTTATAATTATTTTTGAAATTATGTCAACCTTTTTTCTCTTTATTTTAGTATTAAACTTAATTAAAATTTAATATCTATATAGACTAAGAGGATGTTAGTTTTACTATATCTCAAAAAGTATTTTGATGATTAATATACTCAAATATAATTTAATAATTTTATTAATGTACCAACTAACGTTTATTTAAGTGTATCAAGGACTTAAATAATTTTTTGTAATTATTAAAATCAAATTAGTTATCATCTAAATCTAAATAATTCAAATTTAAATTAAAAACGATTTCAAAAGATAAGTTGAACAACATGATTATTTCAAAATTATATTTCAGAAGCTAGTAGTTACTTTATAATTAGTTTTACGCAAATCTGATTACATTAGAAGCCCAGTAAATACTTCAGAAATGATATTACAAATCTTAAAATTTTGCATATTCTACTTCCATTTGCGAAATGACTGAAAGTGAAAAATTGCTAACCTCAAAAAAGTTGTTCTGCTTCTAATATTCAAACATAAAATACATACTAAAATAGGTAAGTCGTTTGGAGAAGCTCTCTTTCATCTTAAACAAGATACAATACAAAGTTTATATTCTTGACAAATGGCGTTGACACAAACTAAAAGCGATTCGACTTTCTACACTACTTTAAGAAATGTGGAGGCACAGTAGAAAAAGAATTTTCAATAGATTTTCAATACTCCTTGTCTACATAAGACAGATTTGGACCTTTGAAGACAAAGAGAAGAACAATTTTGAAAACAAGGTGCTGTTATTTTCATATCTCTCTTGTTCTTAGATTATTTTCTTCTTTATTCTTCTGTCTTATAAGAAAATTCAGTTATTCGAATTGTAATCTAAGTAGTTCTTTGATTTACATCTTTAGAACAAATGACATTTTTGTAATTATGAGACCAGTCTTTGATTCACTTGTATTATCACTACAAGAAATGCGTCGAGTACCGTCGGATTTAATATCACGCATTACCGACGGATTTAAGGACGGTTTTGATATAGAATTCGTTTACTCAAATTGTTACCAGTGGATTTATGATTTCGATGATAAATTCACCGGTAATACTTAGAGGCAAAACAAGGGAAATAGGCATGAACTTTAACGTGGGTTTTACCGTCAGATTTATCTGACGGTAAGCCATTTTAGTAAAACGATGCGTTTTGGTGACCTATTATGAGTTGCCGATGGTAAATTCGATGGTAATAAGTCCTAAAATTGAAAGTGCGAACCCTGTCCCCCTTCATTTCGAAAAATCCTTTCTCTCTCTAACATCTCTTCACCCTTTCTTTCTCTAGCCCTTTCCCCTTTCCGCTGCTCCAGTCCCTCCGCTGCTGGCCCCGATCTCTTGCCGCCGCCTCTCCCCTCTCAGAGAAACCAGCCAGTTCGTCCTCTCCCCTGGTACTAGCCGCAACTCTATCTCTCTCTGTCTCCGTTTCTCTGCTAGCATCGCCGCCGTTGCCATCCAGCACTGACGCCATCGCCCTGCAGTATCGACGCGACTCTCCCTTTGTCTCTGTTCTTCTTTCCCTTTTTACCCTTCAAGGTCCATAGTCCCTCTTTCTTCTTGTTTAAGTTATTTTAGAATTTATTTATTATTAATTTAGGATTTAAAACTTGATTATTATATGCTAATTTAGAATTTATGATTAAATTAATTTAGGATTTAAAATTTGATTGATTATATACTAATTTAGAATTTAAAATATCAAATGACAATAAATAATAAATTTTGTGAAATTTAGGCCAAGTTACTTTAAGGATGATTAGAGATAGATAAATGTTATCCTAATAGGTTATATACAATAAATTGTCCAAAGTGGCTAAACTATTTGTAGTGGCTTGGCTTCCACATATATATAAAATGAATATAGTAAATTGCCAAGCTAAAAAGCTCTTGTTGGTTAATATAAGTGGAAGAGGTTTAGATTAATGTTGATACTAATAAGGTGACTTGAATTTTTATTTATTATTTCTCTTTTATCCTGTTGACATAAATAATACTATTATTAGCAGCCTTAGCCTTTAGGTTTACTAGTGTGCATATCGTCATCATCATGTAGTTCAGTAGGAATTTGGTAACTGTATCAAAGTTTATTAAATAACTTTAATAATAATAGGCATAATATATGTACTCAGTGCGGCTCATTTTTTTGCAAATGTAGAAGCTCATGGTGTAACACCATGAAATGGAGCCACACAAAAAATGTTCACTGCTATGGATGTCAGGAGAAAAACGTAGTTTCCGTTTTTCATTCTCTTTAACATTTTTTTTTTTGTTTCAGATTAAACAAAACGTAATTTCCGTTTTGTATTTGAATTTTTTTTTGTTTTATGAGAAAAACAAAAACGCAACTTGCGTTTGTTAGAAAAGTTTTATTAATTTTTTTTTAGAAAAGTAAAAGTAGGCTACGATTTGTCAGATGGACTATTCAAATTTTTTTAAAAGAAGAGAAAACGCAGGTTGCGTTTTATTTGAGCCTAATTTTTTTTTTTGAAATGTACAAAACGCAGCTTACGTTTTGTATGCGAAATAATATTTTAATAAAGAACCTTACATATAAATAGCTAACACAGCTAATTCCAACTCGCACCTCACTTCTCTTCTTCACTTCTACTCCCATTCTCTTTTCTTGTATCTGATGCTTGTGATATTTTTTGGTTATTAGAAGGGTAAAAAAAGTGAGAATATGGAGGATATTGCAAATATACGAGTGTATTATAACGGTGAGATTATACCGAATACACACGAAGGAGTGAGTTTTGTTTGTGAATGTCCATTTTCATTTGCTATTCCATACAGCACGAGTTTTATAGAGTTGCAAAATGGTCTTTGTGTGAACATACAAAGTCACATTTCGAAAAGGGTGAGCAACATTTTGTATAGGAATCCTATGCAAGTATTTGGTGGACTGATACAGTTTCAAATAATGTCCATCACTGACGATGCAAGCATGCAGCAGATGTTCTATATTTATCGACAAATCCGATTTCACGTGCCGGTGATAGAGCTGTACGTTGAGTTTGAACAGCAGTCGGGGATGGGTACGGTCGGCGACGAGGTCAATGTTGATGAGCTCGGGGATATAGATTGGGAAGAAGAAAATAATGACAGCGAAGAGGAATTCGAAGCTAACTATGAAGTCGATGACGAAAATGATGACGGAGACTTGGCAGGCAATCCGGCGGTGCAGAATGAGGCGGATGCCATTGTAAGCCAACACCCGTTTGGTGTGCCGTCTTTTATGCGGACTCTAGATCTCGAAGCCATGCATGCCCCGGAATTTCCTGAGTATGCGAATACGGGTATGTTATGATTATTAACTCAAGTGTCCTATAGTGCTTAATTTATTTACCTTGTTTGACTGATGGTGGTGCGCATGTCGTAGGTGAAGGCAACGTTGCGGCGGAAGATGGCGAGTTTAGTGTCGGAATGGAATTTGGTTCGAGAGAGTCGGTGATATCTGCAATCAAAAGCTACACCATCTCTAGAGGAGTTGATTACACTGTGTATGAGTCTGAGCTGCAGACATTCTATGCGAAATGCAAGGGGTATGGTGCAGGGTGCGACTGGCTTATCCGAGCTAGCTTGATTCGAAAAAAAACTTTTTGGGAGATTAGGAGATACAATGGCAAGCACACGTGCACCGTGGGCACGATTTCCCAAGATCATGCCAAGTTGGACTCAGACACAATTGCAGATGCCATTAGGCCGTTGGTCGAAGCAGACCCCTCGATAAAGGTGAAGTCTGTTATTGCAGAAGTTCAAGGCAGGTTCAACTACACTGTGACTTACCGCAAGGCTTGGTTGGCAAAGCAGAAAGCTGTCGCAAAAGTTTTCGGTGATTGGGAAGTTTCTTACCAGACTCTGCCAGTATGGTTGAAAGCAATGACAGTGAAGATGCCAAGGTCTCGTGTTCAAATTAAAACGTTACTCGTTTACCGTGAGAGTCAGGAGGTTCAAGGTGTAAGAGTTCTTCACCGCGTGTTTTGGAGCTTCTATCCGTGTATTGTAGCATTCAGACACTGCAAGCCACTGGTGCAGGTTGATGGCACGCACCTGTACGGAAAATATAAAGGTGCACTTCTGGTAGCGGTTGCACAAGATGGGAATCAGAACATTGTGCCTATTGCATTTGCGATTGTCGAAGGCGAGACGGCAGACGCATGGGAGTTTTTTCTAACTAATTTGCGGAGATATGTTGTTACCATTGATGGTGTGGGTATTATTTCTGACCGCCGTACCTCCATCGACGCTGCAATAGCTCGCAGTAACGGTGCATGGTCACCACCAAAGGCGTGGCACATGTACTGCATCAGGTACATCGGGTCCAACTTCTTAAGGAGGTTCAAGGCTCCATATTTGCATAAACTCGTGGTGAACACAGGTATTTCAACTCGCTGTTCTAGTTCTATTCATAGTAAATTGTGGCATCTGCTTATGATTAAATGGTTTGTTCAACAGGCTATTCTAGGACAGAGCAGGAGTACAACAAAAACTACCAAAGACTTAAAGAGCGGGGTGAAGCATATACTCAATGGTGCGATGAGATCGGTGTTGAGAGATGGGTGTTGGCATTCGATGGTGGTCATCGTTGGGGTCATATGACGACAAACTTGGTAGAGTGCATAAATTTTGTCCTGAAGGGTGCACGCAACCTTCCTGTGACTGCACTTGTCCGGTCAACTTTCTATCGGTTGAATGAGTTGTTCACTCAGAAGAGTACTGAAGCTCATGAGCGTCTTCGCAACGGATTCACGTATTCAGAATTCGCAACGAAGAGAGTTGAAGAAAGCTTCCGACGTCTTGATTGGCAAGTGTACGTGCACAATGTGTACAAGATGTCTGAAATTTGCAAGGTGTACAGAGGCGAGTTTGTTCCAATGGGTGACCCATCTACGTGGGATAGATACGAAGGAGCGAAGGTGATCGCCAATTGGACATTGAGGCGTGCGACGAAAGGAAGACCGAAGTCAACCCGCTACTTGAATGAGATGGACTCGCGTGATATGCGTGGTCCTCGCTGGTGCACTATATGTGGACGCGAGGGACATAGCCGCAGCCGATGTCCTCAGCGTGCAGGTCCAAGCTCCGCTGGAGGTCATTAGTGGTTTAGCTTTTCAATATAACTTTGTTATTACCTACTTCAAAATTATATGCTACCTTTTTTTGTAACCTCGTCATTTACTTTAACCTAGTTAACAATTTATAATAAATAAAACTTTTAACCTCGTTATTTAATTTTTTAGTGAATAAACATTTCGAGCCAAACAGAGTTATACGAGAACAAAGCTAAATATGTCAGAATAATAATACTGAACAGAAGTTTCTAAATATAAGATACGACACTAAATACAAATCTGAATACAACACTGAATACAAGATCAACTGCAACAGACTACTTCCTCGGCGCCTTCTTCGAATACAAGGATGGGATGTATTTGTCCGGAGGCGCAGTCTGTGTCCGTAGGTTATACGGATGACCCTGAGACACACCGGCATCCAGCCCACTACCAACGTCAGGACCACCGAAATCTGTCACGCTCGCACCACCAATGTCATACAAACCGGAGCCACTCATCCCCGGAGCACTCGCTCCACCAACATCATACCAGTGCTGCAAGTCGTATCCCAAGTCTCCCTTTTCTTCTTGCGGGTACTCATTCAAATCAAACAACTGGTCGCGTGGTGGAACGGAAGGACCAGGCGGATCTACATATCCTGTCGATTGATCAAAGTCGAAGTCACTGGCATGACCTGATGTGGCTCGACGACCAGCAGACTGCTGAGATGTAGCAGGCCCTTCCTGCGGTGGCGTCGGAAATAGATAATCTGTATCTCTCAGGACCTGATCGAAGCTGATGGTGTCAGATCCACCCAACGGACTAAAGTGACCCTCGGCTGGAATTACCAGCTGTGGTATGTAGGGCTCAGGTGCCTGAGGAGGCTGTGGTTCCGGTATATATGGTGCCTGCTGCTGATTTGCTGGCCACTGCTGCGCATATGCCGGTACCTGAAACTGCTGCACATATGCCGGATCCTGAAGCTACTGGGCATGTGTCGGATCCTGAAACTGATGCGCATATACCGGATCCTGAAACTGTTGGGCATATGCCGGCATCTGATACTGGTGCTCGTATGCCGGGACCTGATAGTGGTGCTCATATGCCGGAACCTAATTAACAATTAATTACAATTAATAGTAATTAATGATAAAAGATAAACCTAAACAATAATACTTACTTATTATTTAAAACGGTAAAAATTCATAATAATAACACTAGTAATTAATAATAATACCTGAAACTGTTGCTCATGAGGCGGGACTTGCTGCTGAGGACCAGCTGCGTCTTCCTGTTGCTGCTGTGATTCATCGGCGCCAGCCTCTTCACCTGCAACTCTATCTGACAGTCGCAGGTGAATCCCATACTGCTGTGTGTACCACTCATAGTACACTGGGAGAGGATGAAAGTCAATAATCTCCTCGCCTAACTGCAATGTGTTATAGCGGTCAGATCTCCACCTGTTAACCCATTGACTGTAAATCTCTCTCCAGTCTTGGTTCTGTGCTCCTGTCAACCGCTTGCAATGATCACGACCAAGGTCGAACGCCGGGCCTGGTGGAAGCTGTTGCATCCCGAACTGTCGCCTAACTCGGTCTGTCGGGTGCCATTCTATGCACTCGAAGGACACTAGCGGCGACTGCGTGGAGCACATAACCAACTAAGCAACGAGGACATTCGGAACCCACACTCCCATATACGGCCGCCATATAAACTGCACATTAGTTACCAAGAGGCCTATTAGAAAAATTAACTGAATAAAAACATTGGACATTAATGGTTACAACTTACATCGTCAACTCCCATGTCGTCGAGTCCTCGCCTAAAATGCGCAGTAGGCCTCCAGATATATCGTGTATGTCGGCACCAATGGCTCCACCTAACATAAAAAAATAATAACAATATTAATAAGAATAACAAATTAATAATAATAATAATAACATAATAATAACAACAACAACAATAACAATAAAAAACAATACCTTCGCGCAAGTGGAATACCGACGTCGCCAAGCTGATCGCGGGGTATAGGTGCCAGGAGCGGCATACGCTCCCACGCCCAAACAAAAAGCAGTATCAGTGGGTCGTCCATCTCTTTACAGTTGTATCGTGAAGCACGACACAACGATCTGTATAAGTGCGCCAAACTGGCTGCCCCCAACTGTATTCTGAAATCCGGTGGAAATCTCGAAGTAGCGGTAGAAACTTCGAATTCAATAAAGTGGTCGACTTATCCGGAAACACTACTGTTCCGAGCACGCAGAAAATGTGCGCCCGGACGTACCGCTCAACAGACTCCTGAGTGTCACAAGGCTCAGTGTCTCTGCACCTTCGGACCCATGCGAGATTAACCTTCCCTAACACGTGATCTTCTGGACCGGGCTCCCGACCAAAACAGGCAATGCAGTTCTCCACCAAAAACTGGTGACTGCTATCTGATCTACCGGTAACAGCCTCCCCATTAATCGGGAGACCAAGAATATAGCTCACATCTTCCAACGTCACTGTCACTTCACCGACTGGAAGATGAAACGTGTGAGTCTCCGGCCTCCAGCGTTCCACCAAGGCACTCAGTAGTGCAGCATGACCTCTCATTTCGCCTACTCGCGAAACATGTTGAAACCCAGTTAATGCTAGTGCCTCTGCCGCTACCTTGTTAAAAGTATCTGGCGGATCGAGTTTTCTGGGTAACAAATTCCTGATAGCCTGCAATAAATAAAATGATAATTATTAAATTCTAAATAATAATCATAAATTATTAAAAAATGATAATAAATTATTAAAAAATAATAAATATTTATTTACTATTAGAAAATAATAATAATTATTATACAATATTCTATCATGGGTAACATTCATAATAATAATAATAATAATAATAATAATAATAATAATAATAATAATAATAATAATAATAATAATAATAATAATAATAATAATAATAATAATACGGTAATTAAATAGTATTGTTACTACTATTATTATCTTAAAAAATAATTATTATAATAACAGTAACAACAACAACAACAACATAATAATAATAATAATAATAATAATAATAATAATAATAATAATAATAATAATAATAATAATAATAATAACTATTTCATGACTATCGTATGATAAAACACAACTATTTTTCATATAATAGACATGATAATAATAATAATGTCGGTATGATAAAACACAACTACTATTCATATCATAGACATAATAATAATAATAATAATAATAATAATAATAAATTTATAAGTTAAATATATCACTACAGAATATAAAAATAAAAATATTTATTTATCATAAACTTAAATAAAAAATTACTCACCAATTGAGGATGATTCAAATATTCAATAATGTGTTCTTCTGGTAAAGTAAAATTACGAACCATTTTTCTTTTTTTACTAAATAAAATCCCAAACCTTCACTAATTTTTCCTCTTCACAAACTCACTCCCTTTCACCCTTAACCCCACCCTTTTACTCTCAAAACTCACTCACAGCATGTAATATGAAAGGGAAGCATGTAACATGAAAGGGAAGCATGTAACACAAAAGGGAAGCAGCCTGCGTTTTGATTTTTATAGGCAGGCTCTACCACCACTCTCCTTCACACGTGTCACACATGCAGCTGAGGAGACTGCCAAACGCAGGTTGCGTTTTGCTGTGCACCTGCCAAACGCATCTTACGTTTTGGAGGTTCGAGGTGTTGGCATGCAAAGAGCACAGAGACACGTTTCGAAATTGGGTTCTCCTCCCATGCCAAACGCAAGCTGCGTTTTGCAGAGCATGAAGCTTTTTTAAAATCATCTCAGTCAAAACGTAACCTGCGTTTTGCAGGTTACTGAATTCACCAGTTCCACATATGTGGATTACTCACCATGATACAATATTGCTGCACATCACGTTTTTCACTTCCATAAATAAATTAATTTTTGACTCAGTGCTTAATGTTCATAGACGGAATTATTTCTAGATTTCTATAGTGGTAAACACTACTTAATGGGTGCATATTTGGTGGCGTCATGTCATTAATTTTTAACTTTAATTGAATTGAATAAATTGTTTGTGTTTGACATTGTAATATTATATGCACAACATTATATATATAGTATGAATTTTAGTATGAAAATAAGTTAATATACTCTGTTAGAAATGTGGTGAATTTAATTGTATTTTAACTGATGCTATAGATTGAGATTGTTTGAATTTGTAGAAACTGTTAAAATAGATAGATATCCAATTTTAGGGGAGATTATATCAAATTTTTTTAGATAATCTAAATGTTGAATGATTCATATAGTTTATATGTTGATTAGTGTTACATTTTTTTTGTAGACATGACGACATGTAGCAGAGGTAGAGGGAGGTTTCCACTTAATCCCTTACGGCTGTTTAGTCATCTCCCTCTATCCCAACTACCCCGACTATCCCGTCGACCCCTATAACGTCACAGGCGTGTCCAATGGACCAACAGTTCATCATCGTCCCAAAGTCGACATTTTTTGTTTGTTTGTCTACTTCGTTGGATTCTACTTCTCTGATATTTTATTATATTCAGACCATTTATTTTTAATAAAATAATTTGTTGATTTCTGATCATTTTAGATTTTCGCTAACAATTTTGTTAACAAGAGTTTTAATTTGACTACTAAATGTGACTTAACTGTGCCCAAAAAATAAAAAATACTACCTATAATTTACCGATGGATTAATCTGATGGTAACTTAGCGCCTAAACACGTGAAATGACACCACCGTCGAATTAATCCGACAGTAATCATCAACTCAGTCTCGACAAATCCATTGAAAATACCGACAAAAAGTCTGCCGATAATTAGGGTCGGACGAAAAAATCTGCCGATAAACAGTTTTTGGTGCCGTATATACCGTCAACTCTAAGACAACGGTCAATCCAACGGTAAATTGATTACCAGCAGATTTATTTGATGAATCCGACAGTATTCAATATTTTTCTTGTAATGTATCTTACCCCATTCTTATAGAACTTAAAAGTATTCGTTGACAGAGTTGTAGAAGTTGTGAACGTCTTTCTACTGGTTCATCTTATAAGTCTCTAAACTTCACATTCTAGATTATTCTATGATCCCTATTCTTGAGAAGGTTTAAAGAAAGAATATTTAATGTTCTTAGGTCAAGATGCGGTTTGATCTGAGTCTTGCTTGAGAACCTCAAGAGAATAACTGAGATTCTTATACGGTAAGGTATCCAATTGAGTCACCTCCTAACCTGAAAATGTTTGAGGCAATAATACCTAACGTTCTTAGGTTGGTGAGGTATCTAATTAAGTCACCTTATAGTCTTGAGAAGGTTTAAGGAAATAATATCCAACGTTCTTAGGTTGCGTTGCAATGCAATCTGAGTCAAAGTTGTAGTTTGAAAAGGCTCTGAAAAATAATATCTGTGTACACTTATTCAAATACTAAAACTCTCAAGTTGCCTAGGGACAAGACATAGGAATTTTAAGCCTAACAGTATATATTGTCATACTTTCTCCCTATACTATTATCTCTTACCTTTACAATTCATATATTGTTTAGTAGTTTATTTAGAGTTCAGAAGTAACTTTTTATTGAAAGGATTTGAGATATTTTAGAAACTACTTTAAAAGTTTGTTTTTGAGTTTTGACAAACTTAAAACAAGATTACAATATGAATATGCTAACGTATATTTCAGCTGCAAACAAGTCAAAGAATTAAGAACCCTTTTGAATATATTTTTAAATAAAAAGATTTAAAACACAATTCAACCCACTTTAGCTTTGCACTCTTTTTTAACATAGAAGAACCTTAAGAGTGTGTTTGGTTTGTATCTAAGAGGTTGGAAACAAAAATAGGGGAGGACAACTTGAATTCTGTGTCCCTCCTATTATATAAGGCTTTGTTTGGTTAGTGGGTAGAGACAAATAAGACATAGACACAAAGACACAAAATGATATAGACACAATGAGACATGAAATTTGAGAACTTGTTTGGTACTCAAGGACATAACACTACTTGCAATTTACCATTCTAACAAAATGACAATGTTATCCCTGCCACAAACCATCAACACCACCTCTTTACCATTATTTCAGTTTAAGTTACCACCATTAAAACCATCATAATCACCTCTCTACTACCATTTCAATACAAATTACAACTATTAATAATAGCAAACAGAGAATAAATTAAAAAAAATTCAGATCCAATCTAATTTAATATATAAACACAATTTTCAATCAGCATCTAAATAAAAAATAAATAAATAATATATGAATTAAAAAATAAAACAGAAAACTAGATGGATCTGGCAACAAGGAAGAGATGTAGAGAAATTTTAGAAGAGAAGCGAAGGCGAATCTAGAAGAGGCGGAGAGATGAACGTAGGGTGAGGGAGGCGTGACAGAGGCGGTGACGATGAATTTGGCAAAGATAGATGCAAAGTAGAGGCAGCAACAAATCTAAACGGAGGGTGGCTCAAAGATGAGGGAGCCAGGGAAGAAGAGAAGAGTTGAGGCAGTGGAGATAAGGAAGATGATGAGTGGCAGTGAAGGAGGTAGTGGGGAAGGAGGAGGAGGAGGAGAGGCAGCAAAAAAGGACAAAGGAATGGAGGTGGTCAAGAGGGACAGAGAAGGTGAGGCGGCGGTTGGGGTAGGAGGCATGGAGGAAGAAAGGAGGTAGTGAGGAAGAAGGTAGAAAAGAAGAGAAAAAGAAGTGTATTAGGATTTAAAGGAGAATGGTATAAATGGAAATAAAAAAAGATAATAAGGATAAAGGTGGAAATAAAAAATCGTGTCTGTGTCTCAAATGTGTGTCACAGGTTAAAGCTGAGACACTAAAAATATGTATTTTGTGTCTATGTGTGTCACCGTGTCTATGATAATTTTACGTCTCATTAAACAAACAATATACATGTGTCATCATGTCCATGTCTCTGATGGACATGGACACCAACCAAACGGGCCGTAAGGGTCTGGAATTTGGAAATTGAGACACAACTTATTATGAAATTTTTCTTGACTGTGTCATCATGTTATATTCTTTATTCTTCATAACTTATTGATTGATAGCGCATCATTAATTGTTTAGTATATTAATTGAGTTTTGATTAAAAATTTTTTATAATTACTAAATAGATATAGCATTGAGTTTTAGGAGTTGCATTTTAATGTTCTAAATATTTAATGTTGATAAGACAGTTGGTGATATCTAAAGCTCTATAAAAAGAGAAAGATGTACACTATCATTATAAGAAAAACGCTGAATATCGTCGAATTTAGAATCGTAAGTTAGCAGTGAATTTGGCAATAAATTCGTCAGGCAAAACATTTACTGGCGGATTCGATTTTCCTACAATAAATTCGTCGGCAATAGTTGGAAGAAAAAAAAGAAAAATTGGCAAATACCGTCGGATTTAGGATTGGATTTTTCCGACGGTAAACTTAATTAGTTGAACGCTGCATCTTGCCCTAAATTCTAACTTGGAACCCTCTCTCCCTCATCTCAAATTACAGTCTCTCTCTCCTTACCCTCTTGTCTCTCACTCTCTCTCTCTAACTCTCTCGTCTATTCCATCTTTGGCAGCCACCTCTCCCTCTTATTTCGAATTAGACTCTCTCTCCTCACCCTTTCATCTTTCACTCTCTCTCTAACCCTCTTGTCTCTCCCATCTTTGGCAGCAGCCCCCTCTCAGGCGAGCTTCAATGCAACTCCGGCGGTAAGCTTTCTACATCAACAACACCAAAAGGAATAGCCGTGGTGAGTGTCCTGCATCCACATCCTACATCCGCCTCCTACATTACCAAGAACGGCATCGATGTCATGCTTGTCAAGAGCACTCTTCCTCATTTTAGGTATTCATTTTTCATTTCTGTTTTTTTGTTTTTAGATTTTATTGTTTCCTCTTTATATTGTCTATTATTTTCTGCTGTTAAGCTGTTTCTGTTGACATGATTTTAACTAATAGGTTGGTTAAGGTTAAGGATCTTTGAACTTGGTTTTCTCCTGATTCTTATTATTCTTGTCGAGGTTCTTTATAACTTAGATTAATAAACCATCAAAACATGAACATAGCTCCTACCTCTTTGATAAAGGTTTAGTGACTCATGTTGGGTGCAAAATCAAAAGAGAAAGTATTGCGGAGGAACTACGTTTCGGCTGTGAATACAGTTCACTTATTTATACCTAGGTTCTCTATAATTCAAATCTTAAAAACCTAATCTTCTCTCAATTAGAATAATCAAGATAAGTTCTACTTAATTCAAATCCTCGAATTTAAAACATAATCAAATCAAATTCAAAACTAATTAACTATAGAATCTTCTTCAATATTCAATTTGAAGTCAAATCTTTGAAGTTGGGCCTTAAGAATTCAGCACTGGAAGCAAAATTAAGCTAAGTATCTTGGACAGGTGTGGCACGCCCCTTGTCTAGCGTAGCACGCCCTCTTTGTCTGGTCTGGGGCATGGCACGCCCTCTTGGG
This sequence comes from Arachis hypogaea, assembly GCF_003086295.3. NCBI lineage: Eukaryota > Viridiplantae > Streptophyta > Magnoliopsida > Fabales > Fabaceae > Arachis > Arachis hypogaea. The sequence continues at coordinate 30,646,128 of NC_092048.1, forward strand.
CTAGGCTAGGGCGTGGCACGCCCTGTACCTCACGTGGCACACCTTATTCGAGTTGCTCTCAGGGGTCTTGCTTGCCTTCATGCATGACACGCCCTTCATGTCCCGTGGCACGCCTTGCTTGTCTTGGATAGGGTGTGGCATGCCTGTGCTTAATGGTTCAGGGTGTGGCACGCCCCTGTTTGGCTCTCCAGGGTGTGTCATGCCTCATCCTCTCTTGCCTCTTGCATGGCTTGATCTTGGGTGCATGGCTCCTAATTCTTCATGTAATGTCTTGCCTCCTGATTAACCTTCATTTGCTACTTGATTTGCCTTTCTTTTAACTATATTTTCTTAAAAACACTTAGCAAATACCTTAGTAGTAAAAGGTAACTAAAAGTAATGAAATCAGAAGCTGAAACTATAATTAAACCTAAGGAAAAAATTCAAAAGCAAGAAAAAAGACAAAAGATGCGAATGCATCAAAATGTCAATGAATAATAATCTATGTGTTCTTTTTATAGTCAAAAGTGTCCCTATCTTTCATTATATGTTGATTAGCTTTTGTTGCATAAGAGCTAAGCAATCCCAACAGGTCTATATTAAATTGGATTTGAGATTGAAATTATTGAAATTTATAGTGAATGACAAATGCTCATGGTTTTGGATGTTTATTGCAATTTGTTTTCTTTTATAAACTCAGCTAACAAACATTTATAATTTGTTAAGTGTACCAAGAATTTATACTTTGTGCTATGTAAGTTTGTTTTAAAATCAAATAAGATGAATATTGGGTTTCTTTAATACTATCGATGTAGGAACACCATGAGAATGTGATATACTTGGTAATGCTTGTTCATATTGATTATTACTTTGATTATCAAGTTTGTGCACTTTGCTTTGATATACTTCTTTGTTTGTCATTCATCGTTCCAATTCACAAACACTCGATTATCATGCCTGAATGTCATTATGCTTCTTGTTAACTTCTTTGTTTGTTTTAACTTGCGAATATTCTTTGTTTGCCTTTATATTATTTTTGTGACATATGTGTTTGTTTTTTAGCTCTTTGCAAACATGATGACAGGCAGATGTGTCATGAATTGGCCTCAAAGTTGGGGTAGAGGAAAGGTGTCCACTGGTACCCCTAAGACTTCTCGGTCATCGCCCTTTATTCCGACTACCCCTAGGATGCCACAGGCAATGTAGTTAGTTTACTTTAGTTAGATTCAATTTTTTGGTTTTAGTGAATTTAGGTTGTTAAGATAGGTTCAATTTGGGTTAGTAGGTTTGAACTGCTGAAAGTGTTTGAGGATTTCATAATTTTTAATGGATATTGCTACTAATTTTGTGTTGTATATTGCTATAATGGTTTATTTGTGAATTGCTTAAGCGAATTGTTGATGGATAGAGTTTTAGGCGCCTTCTAATTATAGCCAAAACTCTGCCAAAATTTTTAAAAATTATAAATATAATTTAAGTTTTTTATTGATAGGTTTGCGCCAAATAACAATGCATATACACAGAAGTGTACCCCATGTCATTAAGTTGATGTACGACCACCCATGGATAGGCTACAAGAAGATTTCTACTGAGACTAGGAGAAATTTATATGGGACAAGATTCACGATGCAATGATAAGGAAGATCTTCGACCATCGGATGGCTAGGCGGCTTCAGTAGATGATGGAGGACATACATGAAAGGTTCGACCACTTCACTATTTGTCTATGCCCGGACATTAAGAAGGAGTTGTACGTCCATTGGGAGACTAATGAGGGGTTTAGGCATCGCCATCTCTCAAACAGAGATAATAGGGCATCGACCAGGTCGTCGAAGTATACTGATGGGTCAGCGACTTTCATGAAGACAAAGGCAGGTTGGTATGTAACTTGTTTTATTTTGTTATTAAGTTCGTTTTGTCCTTGAAATATAACGTCATTATTACTTGATTTAACATATTTTTTCAACATGTGTAGTCTAAGTCGTTGGATCGTGATGCGATGATGGCAGAGACCTTTAGTTATACTCACACCTTGAAGGAGAAAAAGGGGAGATTTGCTTATCAGTGATTTACGGATCATTATGTGAGTAAACATCATGTGATACAAAGTTTTCAATTAATTGCAGTCATAATCATAACATATATCACACAGGAGTCCTACACGCAGAGATTGGAGGCCGCAACCCAGCAATCTTAGCATACTGGAGAGGACGGCAACAACTCCACTGCATCAGTCGTCGATCTTGACATGGTTTGGTGCGAGACTGCATCTAAGTTGTACAAGAATCGCGTCTACGGGATGGGATTGTTCTTTGCCGACAACCTTTACACCTCCTCATTAAGACCTTCATCTGCCTTTGCCACCAGCTGGCCCATCAAACCTGAGGATGGTGTCGATTTGAGCGAGCAAGTGCTGGAGCTCACCCGGAGACTTCATCAATAGGCTTAGCAATTGCAACAGTCTGAGAAGAGGTATCAGGAGAACCCCACATGCGTGTCAGACACAGATTCCCTCAGGCTAGAGTGGAGGCGGGAGCTGGAGCAACTTCAGCAAATGGAGCAACAGATGGCGGTGTACAAGATTAGATGCGTGCCAATAGCAGTGGCACTGCTAGTGGCAATGACTCTCAGGATCTTTAGTGATTAGAGTTTATTTCTAGACTCCTTCATCGTATTTTATTTATTTGACTTTTCATTTTAGCTTTACACTTGATATTTAATTTACCACATTTGATTTTTATTATTTAGAATTTGACTACTAATTGTGCAAAAAATAAATTTAAATAAAAAATGACCACTAATTGTATTAAATTTTTTTTTAAAAAATTGAATTTACCATCGGATTATTTGAAAAAAAAATCCGACGGTAATTAGGCGGGAAAGAAAATAGTGGAGTATCAAAATTACCGGCAAAAATTTTTTTCGTAATTAAATAGTTATTAGGTAAAGAATCCGTCACAGAATCCGCTGGTAGTTACCGTCAGATTAAAAAATTCGACGATAATTAATTACTTGCGAGAGTTATTACCGACAGATTATTTTCGTTATTCTGCCGATGAATCCGACGATACTAAGCAATTTTCTTATAGAGCATGTGCTTAGTAATGTGTGTGACGGATTAAGCTTGACCCTAAGAACCATTGGGCTAATTTTCTTTTCTATTTATTTGCTTCATAGGGGTTTACTTGTCTTACTTTATTGCTGCGTATTGTCCCTTGGAATGATTTCTTAACATGACATGAGGCGTTTTGTCTCTTGCAATGATTTTTTGACACGTAATTAGTGAACATTATATGAAGACAAAATCTGTTAACTCTGAACAAAGAGTTTAACAGAAGGACCAGAAAGTCTGACGAAGTTAGTCGTTAGAAACTATATTATCATTTTTCAATTGATGAGGGACGGGTTGATATTTTAAACAATGGTTAGGAATTGGGTGGGATTTTACTCTAAACTTATAAATTACTCATTGGGGACAAATACCCTAAAACTCTATTATATCAATTTGTCTTCTACAGTCTTTAACACCAATTATTATAAAATTGACTCTTAATAAGTCAAAAACACCCTTTAAAATTGTTGCAAAAATTGCTCTCATTTCAGATTTGCATTTGTTTACTTGCATAAATGTGTTTGAACCTAGTTGCAAGAATTTGCTAGTTGTTACAAGAGTTATATTAGAAAGTTATAAAAATGATCAATACATGTACACAAATTTAATCATACAAGAAATTAAACTAGCTACGAACCCGAATTAATATTTTTCACAAATTTGCACAACCTTAATTAAATTACAAAGTTGTAAAATCTAGATCTGATAAACTAATTCAACTGAAAAATCAATAAACTGGATCCCAACTAGTTCAATTCAAAGCCAGGACCGTTTAGGCATAAGAACCGGATGAGAACCGATAAATCTGCAAAAATGGATCAAAAGTCGATATAAACGGGTCCAATCAAATCACATCAAAAACCAACTCAAATTCATAGTATACCACGCTATAGTTGAACACAATCTAAACGCCTCCACCAACACTCTCTCTCCACTCACGTGAATCATCTTTCTTTTCCTAACAATATAAAGTCACTTTGCTAGCTTATAGTAGGCAATGTGAGACTTCGAAAAGCATTTGGAACTTCAAAAAATTAAATAAACACTGCAACATTCATGATAGGAACCAAGGATATATAACAATGACTTAATTCACTTTTTCACTACGCTAACCTTATCATAGATTATATGTATATGATTATAAAATATAGTGTCAAGTGGTATTGGCAAATATCATTTTTATGAACACTATACGAGTTTTGGCAGTTTCAAGATTGTTAAAGCTTAAATGGCTAATTATCCTTACTAACAACTAAAACAACTTTTTAATTTTATGACTACAAATGTGTTATATAGGAACATTTACAAGTTACAACACCACAACCACTTTTTTGGGTTTTAAATTTAGAAAATTCTATGGTACTAATGAAAAGAATCTTCCTTACATGCTAATGTCGTGTGTCATGTTCAGGAAGGTAATGTGTGTCTTTGGAAGTTATTTTTTCTTTGTATTCGTTGTAGATAAGGTTAGAAATTTGTAGAATTGACTCCCATACTTTAGATAATTTGTCTTGCGAATGAACCTGACAAGATATTATTAAATGATTATTAAAAGTTGGTGAAAAACTGAATATAAATATTAGTTAAGATAGGGATATATTATTTTAATTTAAAGTTAATGGACCATCAATAATTCTAAGATGGGCCTAGGAGCACGGTAGTAAGGTGGGTTATGTGAAATTGGTGAAAGTGGTAATGGACTCAGGCTGTTGGTAGTTTTGTAGGATGAAATAACAAAATTTTTATAATATAAAAAAAGGGGTTTGGGTAATAGCTTTTTGTTTTTGGCTTGTTAGGTCCCGTTGTATTAGTCTAAAAAATTGAATTCAGAAAATATCAAGATTTGTATCCTTATTAGCCAATATCTAATAATACATATTTCACAGTACTTACGTTGACAATATGTAAAAAAAAATTATGAAATAATTAGCTCATGACAAATATAACAATTCAAGCAATTCACCATATCATCCACTTTTTAATTCTTGCTTTCTGCAACCACTTAAAGCTACTCTAATCACCACAACTACATAACCTAACCTCTCTAGAATATACAATCATTTCTCAAAAATTAAACTTCCATAAAATCTTGATTAAAATTTACTCTTGGTTAACCACAAAAGCAACATAACTAAAAGAACCTATGATAAAATTATTAAAACCACGTTAAAAATATAGTAAGATTTTTTCCATTATCTAGCCCATCGAATTGGCTTCGATTGTTATTTGCATAAATTTCATAAACCAACCAACATTCTCACAAGTGTATTACACATTCACATAATAGCCCACATAAAATCCACCTTCCAAAGCCCATTGTACAAGTAACATAGATCTAGCAATAATATAATAAAATGATACTTTTTAAAATAATTTAATATTCCAAATTCATTTAATTAATATTCCATTAGTATTTTATCATGATCCACTTAACACGTATTACAATGTTTGTTTAGAGACAAATCCTAAAAAGGTATTGGACCCACAACAGCAAATACTGTCACCAACAATAGCAACTATGTACAGAAAATAAAATCGAAGGGATACAAGTTTCAGGTTTAACTATGACACGCACCAACCAACAGAAGAAGATAAATCTTGCTTCAGCATCATAGAATTGTCTTTTAAATTTATGTATAGCAAAATAGAAAATAGCAATCACGGATATATAGCAATGACTTAATCCACTTTTTCATTATGTTAACCTTGTTATATATTATAGGAAGGTGTTCACGTATGGCACTGTATTTGTGCGGTACGTGATGTTCCGCATTCTTGAATCGTTTAAATATAATATAAAATAGTGGCATGGTGAAGATTGGGGGCACGTGGTGTTTGGTGGAAGAGAGTGTGCAGTACTCATGGTGGGGTCTCAACGGGCTGGAAAGTTATCCATTCAGTAAGCAAGGAGTTGGCGTGTATGCCCAAAGGTGAGTTGTCGCTTGGAAGTTGTAGTGGCGTGCTATGCCGAAGCCGAGCGGAGTGGAGTTGGCTTGGGGCTGTAAATTTTTTTTTGTTCCTTTTCCACTGCGATTGGGCCATGTTGCGTGGTTTATTTGGGTCAGTTGAATTTTATAAAAGAGAAATATTGTGTTGCATGGTTCTGAATTGGTGCTTCCCAAAAATTATAATGTGAACATGGTTTTGTTGTTGGTGATATTTAGGAAAAGAGTACATAAAAATGGTTTAGCTAGTAAGTGTTTTTGTGCTGTTATTGTTTACTATCTTGTAATTAGTGCTTAAATAATTAGGAATATTTAGAGTAGAGAGTGATTAGTACACAGTGAGAAGTTATTTCGTTGAGTTACTATCAAATTTTGAAAGAGATGGGTGGTAAGTATGATGTATATTGAATAGCATGAGCCAATGATAAAAATAGTTTGTAAATTTATGTTAAAGCCAATTTTTTGTAATGCAATTGTATTATGATAAAATTTGTGAGTGACTTATGTATCTAATATGCTTATATCCATATTAAAAATTTGATTAAAAGCATGAGAGATTATTTTTTCTGACCAAAATAATGTTTCAAGAATTGTATGAAAAAATTAATTCAAAACCCAAGTTCTGACTGCAAGTTGTGTTGATGATTAAGTTGGATGGTTTTTCATGAATTTATCTCTTGGTATCCCCATGAAAAAAAACACCAATATTACTACTTACTACGTTTAATTTACACATTGGGGCATGTTAGACGTGTTGGAGGTGCAGACAGATAAGAAAAACCTTAACGTCTGTGGGCTGTAATTTTTAAGCCAAGCCCACTCTTAGAATATCAATAAAGTATAGACTCAGACATTGAAACTACAGCATACTTTATAGACGTTTTACTGTACAAAGAGACACGAGGGAACTAGTAAAGGTGATGATAGGAAAAAAGGCAACCAACAAATAAGAACCACATGTGAGAAACAGTAAGTAGGTAAGGGTGAGTAACAGGAGAGAGGCTTCAAGGTTTGGGATGGTATTTTACGTGTGGAGCGGAGATGCAATTGCAGTAGGCAGTGTTAAAAAGGATCAGTCCATTTCGGGTGTGACGGTCGAGGTGGATGCACCCAGGCTGCGATAGGTGATTGCGTCGAGATCAAAAACCTGTTCTTATGCCTCGTCGGTGGAGTCTAAGACCGTTAAATTCATCTTTCCCTTTTGCAGGATGTTGCGGTAGTGGTTGGCGAGGTTGGCATAGTTGCTTGTCAAAGTTTGGACAATGTCGTAGTTGTAGTCATAGACAACGACATCTAGGGTGGCACAGAGTGTGCGTAGGGTCATTCTTGTTGCGTCTTCAACGCTTGTTTCCTCATCGAAGGTAAATCAGCCAGACTCGACCAAAGCATCTTGAGACGTTAGAGGGACAAGGGAGGCGAGGTGGCGATAACATGTCTGACCGTCGCGGGAGGTCTTTGTGATAGCTCGATACAGCGGCTTTGGAATGTCAAGCTTGTCACAAACATCAGTGAGTAATTTTTGCATGCTGAGGCTGAGGAGGAGAGCGTTGGCGGGTTTTTTGGAGGCAAGGTCTTCACCTAGGAAAACAATGTAACAGTGGTTAGGACCTGGAAGGAAATAAGATGTTTTTACAGTATGCATGTAAAGCGAGTTACGTGCAAGAGGAACTTACAACACAGGTAGCATGGAAGGGGGAGCTGGTCCTCGTGGCGGAACCTTTCATGCAGGGATCGCAAAGCAAGACGCTGTTTGTCACGGTGATGATCCTGGAAAACTGGTTCCGGTGCGTAGCCGTTGCTTATCAGGTTGATACCACGATCGTGGTCCCCTTCGCCAAAGAAGAGGACCCAGGCTTTGTCGGCGTTTTCGAGAGTTGCAAACCTTGCCCAAGATGGACCGTGGAAGTCACGGATCTACTCTTGAACCTCCTCGAAGGAGTTGTAGATCCCGGAGACCCATCCGGCGAAGACACAATAATAGTCTGGGGTTGCCGGTGTAGTCTCCATTGGAATAATATTATTTTTTTGTTTTGTGTTTGCCGCTATGGGAATTGGGTGCATTTATATACGTAGGACTTACATGAATGTGAAGGATGACGGTCAGTATTGGGTGGGGCACGATAAAATTTATAATTTGAAAAGGGTTTTGATGTACATGGCAATGGCAGAGAATCAGAATCTAATTTTCACTTGTTGGAAAAGCAAGCATAGTTTGACTGATAGGGTAAGGTTTCAGAAAAAAGGAAAAAAATGTATACATTTGGAAATTTGCAGACAGGACTGGGATAAGGGTTTGGTTAGGATTAGTTGTGTTTTTTTAAAGATATGATAGGATCGAGGTTTTTCATAGATTAAAGGCAATGTATTTACTGCTTTACAATTTATTGCGTATGTTATGAAAACCGGATAATAATTGCATGGTTTAAAGATTTTTGTTTACCATTTTACTATATATATATTTTTTTGTTAATGAAAGAATGAAAATAGTTAGTCATATATATGTAATTCATTGGAAAATATTACTGTAAAAAGAAAATATAGTAATCCAATCTAAAAATAGAGATAGATAAAGATCATATACGTCGACATCCTATTTTAAAAATAAATTGATAAAATATTAATTGATATGCCATTTCTTTATCTAATTTGGTCTTTCTAATGGAATTAATAATTAGAATTATATAAAAATAATTGAGAATTATACAAAGTCGAATTAAAAAAAATGACAAAAAAAAATCTATGAAATACATGCATAAATATAAAATGATTAAGAAAACTATATAAGGGAGGAACACTAAAAATTGCAAAAAAAAATTTAAATTTTTGTTACTCAAAAAGACATAAATTTACATTACGCAAAATTTTAATTTTTTAAAGACCGTTTTGATTATTTTTTTTTAAAAAAAAAACTTAAATTTGTGTATTTGAGTTTAGCATTCTTTCGATTATAGTTTGTTAGTACTATTTTTATTTAATTTGGTCTTCCTAATGGAATCAGAAATTGAAATTATGAAAAGGTATATTTGTGTTTTTTAACTTGAAAATTAAATTGATATAATTTAAATTAAAATTTAATTAAGTTTGATAATAATAAGCGTACTCGTAATATGGTACTCATATAATTGATTATGTTTATTCAATTTCAAAAAAGTTAACTGTTTAGAAATATTTTTTTCAAGTTAAACAATTAATTTTGACCTAATAAAATTAAATTAAAAAAATTATGAAAGTGAAGCTGTAATTAGAATTCCATTTATATTTGTTAAATGCCTTTATTTTTTTGCCTTCATGCTTTCTTTAACTTTATAATTGAATAAAGAAAATAATTTTTTAGATCCATAATCAGGTACGAAGGTTGGGACAATAGAAATTAATCGCATTTTTTAAAGTGTGAGAAATCGAAAAATAAAATTTGTTTTGTATATTAAAAAATGGGTAAGAAGAATAGAGAATATTTTGGCAAATATATGGCCCCTTAGTTTGTTGTAGGTGACTAATGCACAATTTTGTCTTCATTAAATTATTTCATTTGAAACTAAAATATGTTTATCTTAAATAAATACATGTAGTTATGACCTAATCATAATGGGGATGTGGTGCTTACCTTTGCATTATATCTATAGTTTAAAGTAGGGGATTAGTTGTACTGACCCTTGTTAATAACCCATGGTACTAATTTTAGCAGGCTTCCTATGGATGTGGTTTCTGAAAATTAAAATGACTTTCGAAAAGGGACCCACAAACCATTGATGCAGAGGTAGCGTGTGGTTCCCGAAGAGATACAATGGAATTGATGGTCTAATCCTTATGACAGATGATAATCATTTGCCTATGGTAGGCGATGCAGAAGACCATTGGAAGACGTTTCGTTGCTCATTTTCTCGAAGGAAGAACGATGCAAAGGTGGTTGGAACAAAACAACAAGATGATCATTGTGAAAATTGAACCTGAACCCACTCGGTGTTCAACTGCTTCCCTTTTCTTCACTGCAAATGGGCTTGAAGTTATGGGCCACTTTGCCCATAGTGGGCCCCTGAGTATGATTTTTATTGTTATGACTGTTTAATTCTATGAAAGGGAATCCATGTAATTTGTCTTTGCTGTCCTTTTATTCTCTACATACCTGAAGCCCAGTAAGAGATGCGAAAATTGGGCGCAAAACATGTATCGAAAAGGTTGGTAGAACAATAGCCCTGTTTCATCCTTTTATTCCATGATCATGGAATCACATTTCGTGATGTGGATAGATAGACCCACTGGATGCCGTAGGATCAATTTTCGTGATGATGATTGTGTACACGGTAAATGAATAGTAGCAGAAAGTATTAAAGCCCATGGGTGTTTTGACGGATAAAAAACGCACCGCATGAAGCAAAAAGTGGAGTGGTTACCTTTCTTTTTACCCATTTCATGACATTGATTGGTGTAAATCACATCATTTCCTTTTTACACTCAAATCACAGTGAGCTTTATACAAATAAGACTCTGTTCATCTTTGCTTACCCAAGGCGGAACCCCCATTCAGCACCGCCAAAACAACAGTGGGCCAATGGAAAACTTGGATTCCTTCTTTATCGATTCTCAGGATCCCTCGAATGATCACGGGTAAGCAACATAAATGGACGTTATGGTCTTCATGTGTTGTTGTTGTTACCCCATTCATAGAAAATGAATTTCATGTTGCATCTTGTCTTTTTTTGGATGGGCTGTAGGTTTGACGGGGGACTCAACGCTCTTACCAATCCTCCGCTTGACACCATTTTGGAGAACGGCATGAACCTGGAGCTCAATATTGAAATGGTAGGTGTTAAACCTGTGATATTTTTCATTCTGTTTCTATTTTTGCTGGCTTGAATGTAGTTGACTATCAGAATGTCGTAGCAGTAGCCATCATATTTTTTTGTGAGTTAAGATCGCTTCGAAGGTTTTACGTCCTAATGAAAATGATATTCCGTGGATAGCCACCACCACAGCACTTGTCCCAGATTGCTCATGGCGGTTTGGACGTTGCGGAGAATGACGAGAAAGCCCTAGTTACTCGACTACTGAATTTGGCTGAGGTATGCATTGAGGCCCTTCTTTGTAGGTTGTGTGGATTTATGTATCAAGTGTAGGGATATTGAATGAACACTAAGTACCGGCTATCATGCTAAGCCCATGAAGTGTTCCGTTGTGTTGACTTTACTTTTATTTGTTGGTGTACCCCTGTTGAGAACCATGTTTGGCCACCTTTTTTCCTCAAAAAACCCTAGCCACAAATCTCACATAGGTTTTCTCACATGCCACTTGGTATTACACAGTATGATAAAATCAGTCGGGTTGACATCAGCGTACCTTGTAATGGTCAAAAGTTGCTATTCCCTTTTCGATTGAATAACACGACGTAAGTGGCTACTATACGATGTCGTCCACAGTCAATGGTTATGTGACTTATTCTGCAGGACATTGAGCATAAGGTTGCTGACGTGGACGATTGCATTGCAAAGTTGGAGACAAAATCATAGATGTCCGAGGGCATGCTCCTAAGGATCCTTGAAATGACTCAAAGACACTATAAAGACCACCATAAGATTGTAATATTTCCCCGGCCAAACGGGAAAATTGCTAGGGGAAAAGTTGTGGATGTCGAAAGCTATTGTGGCTATGCAAATGTGCCAGACCAAAACACATAGCTGCCTGGCCATGCTGGGAAGCTTCTACAACAGGGCATCTCAGCTACTGTCAAATCCACAGTGAAAAAAGGGAAGGCCGTCCTGAAAGAATCATCGTATGACAACTCCCTATTGGATATTTTTGTTCCCAATTCCTCCTCTAAAGATGATGTCGTTGTCATCAAAAAGTTACATTCTAACCAGAGGAAGACTAGTGGAATCTCCATTATTGCATCTGCAGAGAAGTCATCCTCCCCGCATTGGTCTGTTGGCATTCCGAAGACATCCTCCGACAATACTGTAGTCAAAAGACCAGTACCTGGAGGTCTGTAGGAAAAGGTAAAAGTGTTTAGCATGTTCCTAAGATCGTAAGTCCTGCTACTCTACCTAATATTGACCAAGGAACTTTTTGCAGAAGGAGTTAAGTCTTCCTTTATGGAGCCAGTTTGAAACAATGACACAGGTAGCTAGTCTATATGGATCCGCACCATCGACTCCAAAGGCGCAGAAGCTTCCGGGGCTTGAGCATGTGGAAATCACGCCAATGCATAGCAGGCCTCTTTTGAACCTTAGCCGCCTTCTGCCGACACCCCACACAACTGGGGTCTAACGGCGCCCAATGATCCGTAGAGTTGCCAGTAGCAAGAACCGCCGGTCATCCATCAATGTTGATCCAAGCCTCCTAGCTGTTCCACTAGTAAGAGGCATGATAATGCTTTACCCAATGCATAAAAGGTGATTTACGTGGAACACATGTAACTACCTTCACCTCCATGGACGTTTATTTGCAGAGCTTTAACATGTACTTTCGACCGACACTTGGGATGGGATTATCCAGGGACGACCTCAAGGTGTCAGCCTATATTTTCCAACTCAAAGACACAGATCCCGTTCGAAACCTTGGGTAAGCGCCGTTGCCACTACCTGCATCATTAATATGAACAATGGCACACACACTCACGTTGGTTAATCGATGGGCGAAAAGGTATGCTATCACCAATAGCACACTGGTAGTGTTTGTGTATAAGCTACTTCCGCCTCTCTAAAAGCTCATTTTCCTCTTCGTTGAGCCGCACCCACTGGGCCACGATGAGAATGTCTCCCGCAAAACCAACAAAATTTCAAGCTTACTATTACTGTTGCTGAAATTATTATTATTATTAAAATATAAATAAATAAATTTTAAATTATTAAATTTTTAAAATTTAAAAAATAATATCAAATATGCTATATGAGTACACTATATTACTAAGTATTGTCCCTTTAAATTTATTTTTAGATAAATAAACTTTAAATTATCAAAACCAAATTTGTTATATGAGTAAAATAAGTGGATATTGTCTATTTATATTTAATTTTTAAATTAAAAAAATAAATGATAAAACTTACCGTATGAGTACATATGCAAATTATTTATTCAAATTATTATTATTATTATTGTTGTTGTTAATGTTAATGGTTATATTATCATTAAGTTTAATTATTATTGGCATCCCTATAATTGTTCTCAACTTTTATTATTATTATTATTATTATTATTATTATTATTATTATTAGCGTTATTACTTATTAGATTTCATTGTTCCGATGATTGCTATAGAATCTAATAAAATATTTAGACTCTCTTGTGATTATTACTATTATTGTTATTGTGATCATTATTATTAGAGAGGTATTTGTTAATATATTACCGTCATTATCTTGTAACCATTATTAGAGAGCTTTTTCTTACTGTACGATTGGAATTGTATGGATTCACATGAGGAGTGCTGTTATTTGTGAATGATTAGGAGTTTGTGACACAAATGACTTTGTCCATGAAAATGTAAATATGTTGAAGAATTATTCATCGCTGGGTTACACATTCATTGCCTAAGAAATAAGAATAATAGGATTATAAGTACAAGTAACTAACAGAGCTAGCTAAAAGGCCTTTTTCCTTAAATAGAACGTGTTGTAAGGCCTGCTTCAACAAGCCCACAAAAGTGCCCAACTTTTTTCACATGAATCATACATTAAAAAAAAAAAGAAAATTGCCAACCCCGTTCATACACTTGCTCACTGCATTTAAAAAAGAACCTGTTCACTATCTAGACCGCCCATCATCTAATCCTCTAATGAAAGCCAATCTCCAGCTCACCGTGTGTCCCCCATTCCCTTGTCCCTTGAGAGCTCAGAACATGAGAGAGTCTCCCCCTCCTTTTGTCATTCACCCCCACGCCGGAACTGATGTGCCACAATGTAAGCCACCCCCACTCTCTTAGGAAATACTTTTCATTTTCCAGCCTTCGGGGTGTGTTCCACTGCTCCTCCTCCCCAACACCTTGCCTTCTGTTAGGAAATAGCTTTCATTTTCCACCTTTGATTTCTCGAAATTTGTGGTGTTGCTGGAGTCAATTTTTATGTTGATTGGTTTATGACCGGGTAAGGAACAAATTCGTTAGGTATTAACTGAAATGTTAAGTTAGTGTTAAGTGGCTGCATGTGTTGAATTGGTTTGCTTTGTGTCTTGAATAAAAAATGTCCAATTTCTACTGAGCTTCTAATTTTCATGAGTGGCCATAATTTTATGTGCTGTTTGGGTGAATTCAAAAGTTGATAGGCGGAGGAGGTGGTTAGATAAACATGGGAGTGGTTAATTTGGTTTATTGAGTTGCTTTTGAATTTTTGCATTGTTTTGTAATACCAGTAGCTTCCGTTAATTTCGTTGATCCGGTTTGATGTGGTCTGTTAAATTGCTATGGAATTCTTGAATCGATTGGTAATACATGTAGCATGTGTGTTGTTATCGTGTTTGGGTATAACCAAAGTATGAAGTGGTTGATTCAACAGTAGGTTACGTCCGTTTTTTCATTGTGTTGGTAATTAAGCATTCAGTTCATGTTTACGTAGCGGATCCTGATATTTAAATTTTCGTTTCTAACATTACTAACGTCCATTGCAGGGAGGTGTTGTTCGAGCTAGGAGGCTTTGAGATTGTTAGGGGGGTATTCATCTCTTTGGCCCCCCATACACACCCCACCCAGATGTGAGTTCCACTACTTGCTGCACACATCTTCGCGCACACACACGTCTAACGTAGCCAAATAACACGCAATTTTATTCTGGGAAAAGTAACGAGGTTATCAATTCTGATATCTCTTCATTTTGTATAGCTCATCAATACCTCGTCCATGATTGCATCACTGAGAGCTGTAGGAAACAAGGCCCCTAGGAGTTGGTATTTTCCATATGACTTTGCCGCTGCTGTGTGATAAACCCCAATTTTGTGGTTTATCTTGTGCTTAATTTGGGGGATTTTATCAACTTTTCTCACATTTATTCAATGAAATAGCATGGTTTTGTAATTCTCCTTAAATTTGTGCTTAAGTGTGAAAACATGCTTTTTAGGCCTTTAATTTGCTACTTTTAATTCACCTTTGATTTCACTAGATACCTTGATGTGTTTGTTAGTGAATTCAGGTTGAAAAGAGTTAGGAATGGATCAAAGGAGTGAAGAGAAAAGTATGCAAAGTGGAGAATTCATGAAAAAACAAGGATTTGGAGTGCATATACATCGACGCGCACGTATGACAGACGCGCACGCGTGGGACGTAAATTGCCAAGTGACGCGTATGCGTGATCCATGCGTACGCATCGCAGTTTGCACGTGACCTCATTAAAGTGAAGTCGCTGGGGGCGATTTCTGAGCTTTCCAGGCCCAAATCCAACTGATTCTAGAGACTATTTCATGTAGAATTCAAGCTTGGGCAAGGGGGAGCACTTAGTTGTAGGATAGCATCATGTAGTTTAGTTTTCTAGAGAGAAGCTCCCTCTTCTCTCTAGAATTAGGGTTCTTAGGTCAATTGCATCTTAGATCTAGGTTTAATTTCTTGTTCTTATCTTGTTTTCTTTACAATTTCTTGTTTCTACATCATTGCTTCCTTAGTTTTACTTGTTATTCCCTTTATTTTGTTGCCTATTTTGATGTTGATGAATTCTTGTTGGATTTGGTTTTCATTTACTTCAATTTTATGTTTTCATGTCTCTTCCATGTTTATCTTCATTGTTATTGTTAATTTCTTGCTTATGTTAGTTATGGATTTCTTTAATTCTTGCATTTGGTGATGTTTACTTTTATTTCACTCTAGGTGTTTGATAGAATGTTTCCTCTAGTTTTTGAGTAATTTTCTTTACTCTTGGCCTAGGCTAAGGAAATTGAGTGACCTTGAGTCATTGGGTCTCATTGAATTGGTGATTTGAGAACCCTATGTGGTCAATTTGATAACCATTAACACTAGCCTACTACTAAGTCAATTAGTAGCTAGGTTAGGACTTATGGATTGATGTTGATCAAGCCATTTGATATACTTCAAGCATAGAAGTAAAATAAATGAGCTCGGTTCCTCATAATTGTCAATATATGGTTTGTAGACAAGGATGGTGATCTCAATTCCTATGTCTAGCCAAGAGTCGTTTTCCTTTGTTTTATTAGTTCTTATCATTTACTTTCTTATTGTTTACTTTTCTTGCTAATTATAAAAATCAAACCCCCTTGTTCTTCATAGCCAATAATTGATCACTTCATTGCAATTCCTTGTGAGACGACCTGAGGTTTAAATAATTCGGTTAATTCTTATTGGGGTTTGTACTTGTGACAACCAACAATTAAAATTTGATTGAGAGCTATTAGTTGGTTTAGAACTATGCTTACAGCGAAGTTCTTATTTCTATTGAGAAAATTCTAGACCGACAATAATTCTCTTATCACTGTGCTTTGCGATGCTCCAATCTCAGAAATACAACAGAAGTACGAAGGGCGCTGGATACCCAAGACCAACGACTTGGAACATGTAAGCGTGTTGTTTATTATAACAGTCTTCTCATCACCACTTGAGAGCAGAAACGTGTTTATTAGTGGCTAACCGATGCTGCCTGTTGTTTCGCTGCCTTTCACACCTATTTGTTGCAGGTATTTGTGCCAATTTGGGAACCCGTAGACGCTTGGTACGTGATGTTGTTGGATGTTAAGGCCTCAAAAATATATGCTTTAGACGTCAGTAGGTCTCCAAAATCCATTGTGCGAAGGGAATCAAACATGAACAAAATTGTGAGAAATGTTTAACCTACTCGTGTTTTAGTTGTCACAATTTTCATTTCATCCAGCAGCGTTGATGACTTAACATTTTTTTCTCAAGCGGCATGCTTTATAGAACATGTTCATCCACAGTAGGAACATCGTTAACTTCTGCCACACATCCCCTGACCCCTCAAATTGGGGGAACTACATCTACCCGGAGGGTCTGCCGAAAGACCTGCAGAGGTTCTTCCTTTTCAACTTCTTTAAAAAACTGAATATTTTTTAACCTGAATTTACATAGTTTCATCAAAATCCATGATGCTAACCAGAATTATATAGTGCAGAGTCCGGCCTATGGTGCTTATCATGGCTACAACACAAAGGGGGCTTCTCTACAAAAATATTCTGCCACATCGTATGCTAACCAGGATCCTCTTCTACTTCCTTATTTACTTAGTCCATGTTGTAACATGACTGCCTTCATAATACCTTTGCCAGTACATTCTAGCCAATACTTGTTCCCTGCTATTGTATTCGTAACCAACATCTTTTATGGAACTGTTACAGGGGAACTCTGATGAAGTGCAAATGAGAGTTGCGTTACACATTGTGTAGTCTGACATCAACCGGTACCGTGCTTTCGTTGAGAGCAAGGTAGAAGTTGTTTGGCAAGGAATCACATCTTCCCATGACAAGGAGTCCGTCAACAATGAAGGCATCTGATGGATTCATATTGTTGTAAATACTTTTGAACCAAATGGCGTGCTCTGCTTTTGTGATTCAGTGATTTGTCATTGTGTAGGTTATTGGGAGAAGTGGTTGTATTTTTTTGGGTTACATATGTAGTAGTAAGTAAGCATGCATGCAATGAACTCAATGTGGTGCATTTTAAATTGTCATGACAACTTTAATATGCCTTTTTGGAGCAACTAAACCATGGCCACCCATGTTCCCAGTGAGTGGCCTAATTTTAGTTGCCTTAGCTAGGGAGCACAGACAACCTCTCCCCTTTGCTGAATGTTTCTGTTTAATATATATAAGGCTACATCTAGTTACACCTTTTGGAGGTACAATGCTGAAGATTTCTTCACGTTTTACTGATCTGTGTATCCAATCTTCCTATGTAGTACTTTGCCATGAATTCTTTTTTATAATAGTACTTTTAACTACAGGAAGAGGGGCTCAAACCCCCAACCCTCATCTAAATTGTTACACATCTATTGCCTAAATGTCTCTTTATAACTGCAAAGTGAATCACCTTTCTAGTAAATTCAATGTTGAACACTTACAACAGATTCAGAACAAAACATTCTTTTAAAGGTCTTAAAACTACACATGCGTATATAGTAAAGACCCTGGAAAATTGATTGTTGTGTTTTATTTACTACCCCTCTAATCGTTGGGTCAAAATTCTTTAAGCAATATAGGCTGTCTCTAAACAAAATTGAAATGTGGGACAAGTTTCATCCATACGACATTAATCATGATGGATTTCAAGTAGTTTAGGTGTTACAAATAGTCCACAATATCAGTTCATCCCATAGTCCCTCACTTTACTCATCATGCTACTTACAATAACTACAAACAAAATGACAAATACCGATCCCGACTCAACTAATTGCTGGCCACACAGACTATAATAGCCTAAACCGCAACCACATGCACTTGTCATGTTACACATCACGGATCGTGCAAAGGGGTTGAACTTACATGCACAGTCTTCCTACCACTCTTGCTTTGGTTGTCGTTGCCGGACACCTAACAAAGACATGCAAATCAAAGACACTTCATTAATAAATCTCAACATTAGGACATGCATGTCATACGTGTAAATATGGTTTTATATAAAGATAATATCTAAATTTTATTATGCAAAGTGATATATTTGACTAAATTATTCAAAATTATACAGTGTTAGTATCTTCACTAACATGTTTGTGTGAGGAGTCAGAAATCTATCACAATTCATTGAAACTAATAATTTTTCAGCAGGTTGCTTGGTGAATGTATCTGACATGAAAAATCTTAAGTTGACTACAAAATTTTTCATTCCCAGACAATTTCATCTACTACAAGTCAAATTTAGAATATCTTCTTTTGTTATTAAAAAAAGGCATTTCACCTTTTAAACAAGATTTCTAGATTTTGACTTGTATAGATTTTTGTGACGACCATTCATTGGAGTCAATTGCTGACTTTTGTTTATGGTTTTAAGCTTGAAATCCAAAACCTGCACTAGTTCCAGTTCAAACTAACTCTCAACTTGGATAAAGTGATACACTAAAAATTGATGTATTCCAACAATTCATTTCCTTGACTGAATTTTTTTATGTAACAAAGAAGGTACAAAATAATTTCATTATAGGACACTTTGAAGGATGAAAAAGTACACAAAATATGTTATTACCTCTATTTCAATCAATTCTTAATTAATCTAAAGAATACAATGCTAGGAAGAAGCATAACTCAAACTTTTTGAATCATATTGATTGAATGCATACAATGCACACTATGTGGAACAAAAAGGTTTAGGCTTGGAGACCCTAACATGTTCGTGCATAATCTGTTAGAGAACATGTTTATTCTAAAGGCTATCTCATATCACCTACGTGGATTTTGCAAACATTTTGCAAACTTCATCAATAAATCTCAACATTAGTACAAGCATGTCAAACGAGTCAATCTCATTTAGTTATTTGACAAACCCCCTGATTAATTCATCAAGAAAGTCAGATTTGCCAGGTGAACACAAACCTTTTCAACTGATTTTGTAATTTAATCGCACAAAAAACTCAACTAAGTTTTTTGCAACTAATTATTAAATCAGAGGCTATACAACATTAGCACCCATGTAAATTTCCTATTACACCCCAACATGTGACAACCCGCATCATAGAGGCAAAAGCCCTTTCACTTGCATACATCACAACTTAACACACAAACTTTTGCAGGTAGAAAATTCATTTATTCATATGTACTGTGCCACGACTCTGTGAATCATCCCGGGGTACAGCGGCTTCAGCGAGGTCCTGGGTACACAACGGCTGGCTGCACGGACCACTCGGGCAACGGGTTCGACGATGGCCTACTACTCCACAGTTGCTGCACTTGCACCTCTTTATTCCCCTACAACCAAAAGACTCTTGTGCATGCCCAGTTCCCTTAGTCTGAACCGCAACAGGATCACCTACTCCATCTTGGGCACCAGCGGCAGTCCATTGGCAGCGGTCCCAACACCATTCTTCATTTCCAACACATTAGTTTCCTCAACTATCCTATCCAAGCAACTCTTGAAATTATTCTCTCGCATACACGCAACTCTTGCCAACCGCTTAAAATGTTGTAGGAAAGCACCCATGCAGCTCCTATATACCTCATTCGCTTCACCCTCTTCATTCATGATGGAAGGGCCCTCGAGCTCAACTTTGGCCATCTTCGACCAGCGTTACAACACCAGGCTTTCTGGAAGAGAACCTATGTCTAACTGAACCAACACTGCAAGTATGTGGACGCAAGGTAGTCTGAACGACTCCATCCTCATACAACTGCAAAAAAAGGAATCTGTCCCAAAGTGGTGGCCAACAGTCCACCTGAATAGCGGCCTGCGATACTTTTGTGTCACATAAACTCTCCGATCCTCCAATTTGTTGCACTCCACGATACTAACCCGAACATTTCTTTTTAGCGCCTCTCTAAAACGCAAAAATATTTCCCTCGTGTAGTTCAATGCACCAGACTTCTCTAGCCCCGGGAACTGAGTTTGAAGAATCGGGCTCCCATACAATGACCTGAAGTCAAGCTCTTCCTCATTATCTATCAAGAAATCAACACACCGTTGGAAGTTCGTCACGAAATCCAATATTCTGTATCGCCTCTCCACAAACCTCCCCATCTTTGCATGCAGTGACTCACATTGTGATGTCGTCCTCAGGCCAGCATAAAAGAACCTGCGTATGTAAGCGGTAGCCCATGCCATCTTCTTCGTGTATAAATCCTTTACCCACTCTACTTCCCTGACAAGACACTCATCCATCATTGCCTCCCATTGCCTCACAAACTCCTCCACCTCCACGTCGGCAAGCATGTAATTTCTAAGCAGAGTTATGAATCGAGGCTTGCACACATTCATAGTTGCATTTTTTAATAGGTGCCACGCACATAGCCTGTGATGAGCTTCTGGAAACACTTCCTGAATGGCAAACCGCATTGACCTATCCCCATCAGTGATGACTGCCTTAGGTGCTTTCCCCCCATGCACTCTAAAAACTTGCTCAACACCACACATACGACGCTTGTGTTTCCAAAGACACCATGGCTGTGCCAAAGACACAGGTTTGGTTATGGTGGTTCACCCCGGAGAACACTATCACCGGCAGATTGTACTTGTTTCACCCGTAAGTTGCATCAAATGCCAAAACATCACCAAATATCTTGTAATCATCCTGACTACGCCCGTCGCTCCAAAACAGATCACACATATTTTGCTCAGTCCCAACCTGGTACCGCTAATACATATTACCATCTCTCCTGGCACAAACATTGAAATACCGTAACACGGCATTCACATCGCTGCTTTGCATTGCACGTTGCCGCCTAACCACATTATACATATCTCTCTTTGTGAACGTAACTAGGTTAAAACCCCCAGCCTGAGCAGTAATAGACTCGTAAATTTTGGGAATTGAAATTCCAACCTGCCTTAAACTGTCCATGTGGGCTCTATCAACATCTGATAATTTCCTATATGCTGGCAGGTATGACACAAACTTTGCCGGGAGAAGGTCGTGGTTATGCTCATCAACAAAACGACACACATACCAATTGTTGCTTTCGGCTTTTCGCTTTATCCTCATCTCTGCTTGACATCCACAGCGGGTAACAACCTTGTGCTCCCTCTTCCGATCCTTCACTTCAAGCCATTTTCTATCTCTAAATCCTTCTCTGTTGCACAAATACGTGTATCGCACGATTTCACCATTTCTATTCTTCAGTTTCTTCCCTTGTCGCATGCCAAAACCCTTTGCTCGACTATATTGCTCATAAAAACGACACACTTCATCCGGGTTAGCGAACTCCATCTCCAATATATGTGCACGACCAAACACTACATGTTCAGCATTGCTGTTCTGCTCACAGTGCTCTTCATTGGGTGATTCTTCCCCCAACTCTTCTTCCTCTGTTTTCATCCCAATGTCCAGCAGTGATTCCTGCACAGACAAAGGCTCATTAGTTACGGTTGCCGCTCACAATGTTAAATTACAACTCAAGGAAAACCCAGTAAAATATACACCAATCCCATTCGTACCGTTGCATCGATATCTCCGGTATCCCTGAAGCCATCAAAATTCTCTTCCCCACAAGCATCCAATCCAGGGATCGTTCTGCTACAAGAAGACATTGCAACATAAAACCGCTCTGCCTCTGCTAATACAACTTCTCCAAGAAATCTATTACTCATAAAACGCTTCACCAAAACTGCAGCAAACCCACAAAGCATATTGTCAGTATCCGACCGCAAAGAAGAACATCGACATACCACGTAAGTAACACCACTGCCGAGACTCCCAACTTAAAGGTGCCAAACATAAACTAAAAAAATCACCCTCTTCCACACTCACACTACAAAGAACCTTACATAAGCAACTTCAATCCCAACTCAATAATCCATAAACAAAAACTATCCTCAAGTACCGCCACCTAAGGCTACGCAACACAGTTACTAAGAAACATCATATGCTGCCATTATCATTATGACGAAATTACAGTGTCAAACAATCAACTTCATCTTTATTTTTAGATAAAGACTTCATGCTTCCAAAGATAAACCCACCAACCAAAACACCAAACCCAAACCATTCACACTACTCACACTCATGCGCCCATCCCTGATGCACAGAAACTTGTCTCTCAACAAAATTTCCTTCGGCAAGTATACCGAATTGTCGTCAAGTAAAAACTCACAATAGAGTGAGGTCGAATCCCACAGGGATTGATTGGTCAAGAAACTTTAATTAGAGGAATGTTCTAGTTGAGCGAAGCAGAAATTTGAGTTGAGTAATTACAGAAAATTAAATGGCGGGAAAGTAAATAGCAGAAAATGTAAATACTGGAAATAAATGACAGAATGTAAAGGGCAGAAGGTAAACTGCAGAATCTTAAATGGGGATTTGGGAATATGAGCATAAAAGTAAATGGCAGATAATAAAGAGAATGGGTAAGATCAGAAATGGGGAATTCATTGGGCTTAGGAGATGTTGTATTCTCCGGATCAAGTTCATTCTCATCTCTTCCTCAATCAATGCATTCATTGATCTCCTTGGCAATCTTAAGTGATTGGATTCCAATTCCTTGGCAACCCAATCTCTCTAAACTTGAACAATTGCCCAATTCCTTGATTTAATTGCTCATGAGAAGAGATGAAGTATGGTCACTGATTATACCACATGCATTTCCAAATCAAAGTATTGGTAGGATTATATGTCACTATCCATCCAAACCCCAATTTGGTCCAACATGAGAAAGCATTTCTAGCATGATCTCTTCATTCCTCTTCCAAGGTTCCGAAGAGATCCAAGTATGAATAGCTTCTTTTCCAAGACAACTACCCAATTGGATGAAGATTGAAAGCTTTCTAGTAAAATCAAGAGAAAAGAAAGAAGAAGAATAATGAAAACTATTATTGATCCATCAAATTACAACAGAGCTCCCTAACCCAATGAAAAGGGGTTTAGTTGTTCATAGCTCTAGAAATGGAAGACGAAAATGAAAAGTACATTCTGAAATTAAATCTAGAAGTTGCAGAGAAAGTAAAATATACAGAATGTAGTTCTCCACAAATGCCAAGCTTTTTTACTAGTTCAAAACTACTCCTATATATACTACTCTTCTGATCTTCTAGTTGGCTCTTCAAGTCTTGGATATGGGCCTTTGGATCTTTAGTTGAAGCAGTTACAGTCTTCAATGGGCTTAGCTTTGCTTGCAGAGAGAAAGTGAGTCAGGCATGGTAGCAAGTTAGTTAGGACGTTAGTGGTGTTAACGTTAAGTGAAAATGTGAGTTCGAGAACGTTAGTGACGATCACCTTTTTCACTAACGTTCCAAACCAAAAATGATCCACGTTAACTTCAACGTTAGTGGCACTAACGTGACCACTAACGTTGCCTCTTGGTCCTTCGCAAACGTTATTAGCATTCACCTTTTCCAGTAACGTTGCTCTTTGCCTCTTTTCCCCACGTTAGTGGTCCACGTTAGTGTAACTAACGTGGCCCTTAACGTGGGCATGCCTAAGCTTCGAGAGCGTTAGTGACACTTACCTTTGTCACTAACGCTTCAAATGCCCCTTCTTCCCACGTTAGTGCCTCACGTTAATTGCATTAACGTGACCACTAACGTGGAGGTGATTGCCATTTCCAACGTTAGTGACAAAGGTGAGTGTCACTAACATTGGCCTATCATGCTTAGCTCCACGTTACTCTTCACGTTAGTGGTCTTAACGTGACCACTAACGTGGGCACTATTGGCTTAGTCCAACGTTAGTGACAAAGGTGAGTGTCACTAACGTTGGCGATTGCTTTCTCCTCCCACGTTAGAGTTCACGTTAATTGGATTAATGTGACTCTTAACGTGGCTAAATGTGCCTTTTTGGAACGTTAGTGGCATTCACTTTTACCACTAACGTTGGAGCTCTCCTTCTCCTTTACGTTAGCTACCACGTTAATATAATTAACGTGGCAACTAACGTGGGCTATGATGGCTTCGAAGGCGTTATTGGCGATCACTTTTTCCATTAACGCTACAAGCTTCTTCCCATTCCACGTTAGTGGTCACGTTAATTAGACTAACGTGGTTGCTAACGTGGCTCTTCCTTACTTCCTTTGTCCTAAAATCAAGCAGATAAAGTGCATCAAAGCTCTGTTCAAGTCATGAGATCATGCACTATCCATTTTATCATTCAATTCATGCATAATTCTCATGAAATCATTCAGAATTCACAATATTTGCTTGAATCAAGATGTAAGTGTACTTTCATCCGAAACTTGCTTATTTACTAAGAAAATGCATGAAACTACCCTAAAACAGTAAGAAAAGGTCAGTGAAACTGGCCAAAATGCCCTGGCATCAATCCCCCCACACATTTGCCCAACAAGTCCCGCCATATACTACGCAAATTCTCAAACTTGGTGAACAGAATCTAGGCAAAAGATTACTTACCTCCACTTTAACCAGCAACCTAATGTCGCCTTCCCTCAAATCTGTCATTCCCTCTTCAACACATGTTCCTCGTTGTTCCAATTTCTCCAACTTTAGCCTGCACACCACTGCCCGCAGACACGCACCGTATGGAGTCCTTCACGTATTAGCAACCCACTGCTGGACCACCATGACCCCTCTCACTCTATTCACCATGTCTGACTTTAGTGCTACACAAGTATTACAACAATTATGTTATTGGGCACACAAACGGTTAGGGCCCAAGCCTCCAAAGTTGCTATACCAATACCCTTTAAGAAGCCACACACCTTTTGTGTATTTACAACCGGTCATTAACGTTATTCTATATTCATTTCAAGGTTATATTCGACTTTTCGCCCTTCACTAACAAACAAAATTCAAGAGCTACTTGATCGTACGATGAATTTCATGTTCCGCACTTTTCGACTGGCACATGGGATAACTTTCCTATATTTATATGTATGCATTGCTAAAATTATAATTTATATATAATTTAATTATCATTTAACAATAATATTGTACTATATTAAATTATAAAATTATTTGTCTATTTTTATTATAATTTTATATATTTATTTAATTATTATCGGATCAAATGGTTCAACCAATAACTCTCCAGTTGATCCATTAATCTAAAAATCTAGTAGCTAGACTAGGTCTAGTGTTGATCCGATTTTGATAACCATGGAAAAAAACGTATAATCCCTTTTCCAAATCAATCATACATACAACCATGAAATTTTTTTTTTTTTTAGTTTTTCACGGTATTATCCCCCAACCCGACAGGCTAATGACTAATCCGGTGCGGTACTGAGCTCCATTTAAAAGTTTGTCACTGGACAATGAGTTGTTGCATGCATAAGGCGGGATTCGAACCCCCGACACTTAAGCGGACTAGTGAGCTAACAACTAGACCAACCCAACTTGGTTATACGATCATGAAATTTGCCAAAGTGGATTATGCTTTCAATTCTACATGTGATACATGGGTCATGTATCTAATAAAACCATTAAAATGGATTAAATCTATCAAGTTAGTATGTTTATCCACCTTAAATAGAAAAGTTTTTATCTCTAAAATTAGATCCGGAAATACAAGACGCTAAACAAACACAATCCTATTAACTAAAAAAAAAAATAGCGGGTTAAATGCATGGTACATTTTTTTTCACTTTTTCAAAAAACCCACTTTTTTTTTCCTTCAATTTTTCCTCCTAATCCGACTTGAATACCTAATCCACCTGGTAAAAGAAATTCTATGTTGTTTACGCTTTTTGACCCACAAGTGGTTTTCATTAGTCAAATATTTATTTTTGGGTTCTAAACAAGATTTTTCTATCTATTTTTTTAAGTAAAAACTAGATGGGTCAATCTATATAATTCTTAATCTATATAATTCGTCAGGGTGTCCATAAATGGCCTAAGTTTAAAAAGTAAAGGCCAGTTTGAATACACAATTTAATTTAATTTTTTTAAAAATAAAATTTAAATCTTAAGGACTTATATTAAAAATAATTTTTAAATAAATTATTTTGTATTTGATATTTTAGTCACAAAAGTATTTATTTTAAAATAAAAATAAAAAAAATTTAATTGTGAAAAAATTATTTTTTTAAATTTTTTCATAAATACTTTAAATAATTTTTTAGATAGTTATAAATTAGTTTTAGAAATTATACTAAATATTAATGTTGTAATTTTTTATAAATTAAAAAAAATTATTTATAGACCAATCCAGATTAAGTCCCATTAATAAACAAAAAATAAATGAATTGACTCATATAAGCCAAGCCCTTAAGCAAACTAGGCCTAAACGGGTTGGTCTAGCTCATTTAATAGTCACAGAACCAATACTGCAATACATGGGGGCTATATACTTTCCAAAACTAAAAACCAAAATTTCTAAAATCCAAATCCAACTTTTGTTAGCACAATGAAACTCTAATAGTCGTTGTTGCCTTCAATCTTCAATGTGGCCTATGAATGCCCTCTGTCACTATACAGGCCCATGGATGCGTCACACACCTTCCTCACATGACCCATTATAACAACACTCTCCCTCATTGGGCTGTTCTCCCCTCATTATATTCGTTGAAGAGTAAAGTTACAATTAAGTTCTTGAAAATTTTGTGTTCGCACAAGTTAGACTCTAAAAAAATAAAAAAATAATTAGGTTTCTTAAGAAATGAAACGTGGACACATTACATCCTTCTATTAGTAAGATTAACGGTGCTTTTAACGTGGATGGTTAATGTAAGTGAGATGTTCATTAAATACCACATTGGAATTACTTTAAATGATAAAGACAAATTAGTCCTTGAATGTTGTTTGATTTTAACATATCCTAAACTCTAATTATTCAGAATCTCCAATTATTCACCCTAAAACAAAACAAAACCCTAGCACAATGCAGAATGAATAGTACCGGAAGCTCCCAAGTGTAACTGCCAATTGTATGTAACAATATACAAGTCTAGAATAATAGAGAATTCTGATCGGTTGTTTTTGAGATGTCCAAATTTTAGGGTAATTGCTATCTCCTTCTTACAGTTGCTTTGATTTGTTCTGCGCAAAAAAAAAAATTCAGTTCTTGAATATTTTTTTACAGGAAAATTTGTCATATTGCAAATTCTTTAAATGGCTGGATGAAGCTGTTAGGAATGAGAAAGTTATAGAAAGTGAAAAGCATGGTTGGGAGCAGAGATTGATTGATTTGGAAGAAAGAATTTTAGCGTTGGAGAAACATAAGTCTCCTAGAATTGTTGTTAGTCGATTTAGGGATGTTTGCTTTTTCTTTTATTGGGTTTATGTTTGGAGTAGTTGTGTCTGTCTTGTGTAATGGTACTAGGTGAACTAGAATTATTACTGTAAATGTAAATGTAATGTCGTTTGTTTACCATGAATGAAGTTAGTTGTGAAGTGTGAACAATTATTGTAAGTATGTAGTTTGTTTACAATGAATGATATTATCTGGTTGTTTTAAATGTTTGCAAAATCTAATAAACAACCACATCAATGATAAAAGCACAATATGTAATCCGAAGTGAAACATAATTAACATAGATAATAAATATTACTCAAAGTGAGTTAAGTACATCAGTAGACTTATAAAATTGCATCACTTGAATCTAAAATATGACCAAATTCACCCTAAAAATTTAAAGCATAACACTACTGTGCTAAATCCAAAAGAAATCATCACCCCCAAAATAACATCATATCTACCAAAAAAAATATCATCTCCAAAATAACATTATATCCACCAAAATAGCATGTCCAAATCAAAGTTTTTAAACCCAAAAAAAATTAAGTCATGATCTATTTAACCTAAGGAGATCAATATTTTAATGCCAAGGCTTAGGCCTAAAAATTTTAACATTCTTTAGGCTAGTTGTGTTTATTGTTGCTCTTGTTCCTGCATAGAGAAGATCAGTTGGTCCTTGAGCTATTTGTGATTGTGAGGCAAATTGTGGGTGAGGAGCTTGTGCAGGCCTAACAATAGCTTCTTTCTTTCTAAAGAGAACTGGATTTAATGGCTTGCTTGATGAAGGCCTTGATTGGACTTTTCCTTTCCTTGATTGCCTTGGATAATTGTTCCTACACAATGCTAAACCAATATCAATAGTTGATATATTCCATAAATAGTAGACATAATAACAGGTTGACATTGTTAGCAATAGCAGTAGCACTGACTATAGTTGTGCTTGTGAATTGTGAGATATTCATTGCTAGGACTTGATTAGGCTAAAACATAGAATAACAGTTACATGAAACATGCACAATTTCACCTTTTGGTGTACAATTAAATCCTTATAAAAATTATAAAAAGGGACAATTAAACTCTTATAAAAGTTATGAAAAGTACAATTAAATCCTCATAAAATATATTGCATGGACAACTAAATCCTCACATTTGAAAGAATTAAAGACTAACCTCAGGATCAACAGTAGTCTCTTGTTGTCAATGTTGGGGGACTCTGAGACAGTGCACACTCCTCTTGAGGGGCAGACTCACGCTGAACTTTGGTCTTTTTTTTGGTGCCTTTGTTTATTGTTGGAACTAACTTGCAAGTCTTGTAGTTGTGGCTAGGGTTGCCACACTTGTTGTAAATGACCATAAGACTCCTCCTAACCTTATTTTCATTCATCAGTGGCTCTATATAATCTTTCTTCTTTATAGACAATATTAATTCACTACCAAGCGAAGCAACTAAAAATTCACAGTTTTTTAATGGTTTATGCATGATTTTCAGCAAAAAACAAAAAACTCTAAACCCAAAAAGAGTAGACATTCATATTATTTTAATAGTTCATGCAAGATTTTTACTAATAAAAAATTATAGGTGAATTATAGGGTACAGATCCAAATATACAGATATTTCATTTGAGTCACAAAATTATTGACGCGTGTTGTGTCTGCTAGAGGAATGACATAAGAAAGAGAAAATGTTAATTAGCTTTTTTGCAATATATATAACGGGTTTGTTATTTTATTAAGGTAGAAATAAGAGACAATTACACTAGATAAATAATAGAATTGTACTACCACCGTTTGTTGACCTTTCTTTAGTTTATACTTTATATTTTTTTTTCAAGTTGAATTTGAATTTTAATATCATACCCATAGGCAATAGCTATTGTTTTTAGTAAGAAAATTTATAACTAATCTAAACTATGATGTAAAATACACTAAGGCACTCAATTTTTATAATATTAATGGAAAATATTTATTTTGAATATTCAATATTACAGATAAAAAAATATAAACAACAAAAATAGTCAACTATTAAAATACTACAATTAAGATATAGTTTAAAAGTTCGTATATAAATTGAGTGCATTGTACCTGAAATATAATTATAACAAAATTTCTAGCACTATATCTAGGATATATATAATTTATAAAAAATATTTTTTTAAATAATAGTTATCTATCTTTTATTTTTATATTTTTTTAATTTTTTAAAAAATTTAATAGGATTACTTCATAAAACAAGAATATATTATAAGTGAGATATAAATTTAATTATAAAAACAAAAAAATAATTTATTTGAATTAGATTAAATAAATTTTAAAAGTTAAATCTAAAATTTAATTTAAGTCCAATACAAATTGTTTTTAATTTTGATATATTTTATAATTAAATTTAAATTAGATCATATTGAATTAAATTGGATTATAAGTTTTTAACATCCTAATTAACCAACTAGCCTATTACATTAGCTAGTCTTTAAAAAAAGATTCTGAAAATCAGATCAATTATCAAACCGTTTTAATTATTGATTTATTAGTTCATTAGTCTAATTGGTTCAACTATGATTAAGCTGAAATAACTGTTTTATAATTATATAATTTAATAAAATATAAATAAATATACTAAAATATAATTATAGTTTAATATAAATCTTAAAATGTCATTTAAATTTAAAATACTACATCAACAAAAATCTTACGATCTTATTAAAGTACAAACTCAAAAGTTATTAGTTAAATAATAAGTGTTTTTTTATTGATACTATCATTCATAACTGAAATTATAAATCATAAAATATATAAATAACTTTTGATCTCATTAATTATTAACAATCTAATACTCTTTATATGAAGCAGTAACAATTGATGCACAATTTTAATAAAGTTGTGAGGATAAAAATTAATTTTATTTTTAAAAATTATTTTATTAAAGATAATTAAATTAAATTTTAAAAAATCTAGATTTAAATTAATTAAGATTTTTAAATAAATTTTATAATAATTAAATATTTTTTATATTTAAATTTAATAATAGTTTTATAGATATGTACAAAATTTAAATTGTAACGACAATCACTTATAGAATACACGCATTGGAACGAGAATGTTTTTTTAAATTTTATTTTATTGAATTAAATCTGAAATTACATATACATACATAGTATAGAAAAAATTTAAAATTTTCAGTAAATATAATAATTTTTTATTTTGTTGGTTTTATCCGTTCTTCCTAAAAAATATCGTAGTTGTCATAATAATTCTTTAATATAATGCAAAATATATCTTATACAATATCTTATATCATATGTACAACTTAAATTAAAAACTTATGATTATAATTTTTGTGTTACTTAAATTATATTTTTGTATTATTCAACTAATTTTTTTATATTTTTTAATTAATTATTTTGTATTTTTATTAAAATTTATGGATTTTTTTTGGTATTATTCAACTAAACAATCTGCATAATTAAAAATAATTTATGTATTATGGAATGAACTAAATATTTTTTTGTGCCTTTTAACAAAATTTTTGTGTTTTTAACTAAAAAATTATACAATTTAAAATTACTTTACTTTAAAAAATATTTTTCACATAATAATAAATAAAAAATATTTTTATATTATTGTATTTAAATATAATTAATAAATAAAAATATTTTTTATATAAAATATTTAAACATAAAATTATTTTTATTTTTTAAAATAATTTTTTGAATAAAAATAATTAATTTTTTTTTATAAACTCACCCAAATAAATTCTAAATCTACGAATATTCTAAGTCTACTATAATAGATAAATCTTGTAATAATCACAAATTTATCCACAAATAATATAATCAACATTCCAAAATTACTATTTAAATTATCTTTCCATTTTCTAAACAACATACTAACTAAATGAAAAAATAATTGGTTTACTAAAACAAAACATTTTGTAATGAGAATATATATATATTTATATATATTATTTTACCGCCATATAGCTATAGATTGTTTTATCTACTAGTATATTACATTAGAAAAAGAAAAAAAAAAAAAAAACTTGATATTGTGATAAGTGTGAAGTGGATGACCATTGACCACCTATGATTTGGATAGGCTTAACTTTTTTATTACTAAGAAAAGTATATTTAATGAAAGAGGAAAAAGAGGACTCTTGTACATGTATAAATAGGAGGTTAAGCCTCCCTTGATTACACACACAAGCAATAAGAATTCTCTCTCTCTTTATATTGTCTATATACAAAATTCTTCCTCTCTTTCTTTCTTTCATACATTAATACATATATATAAATATATAAGTATCATATCTTTTATACTGAGATAGTAATTGTGGTTAATATTGTTATCTAATCATATTTCTTTACTATGTTTGTTACTTCTTCCTTATTTATTTATTTAGTTATTTTATAACACGTTATCAGCATGAGACTCTGATCAAATTTTTAGGAAGATATCATTAATGCTGAAAATAATGCATCCCAGAAGGATAAAGCCAAAGCCATTATTTTTCTTCGTCGTCATGTTGACGTATGATTGAAAAATGAATATCCCACATTAAAAGATCCTGCAGATTTGTGGAAAGACCTTGAAGAAAGGTACAATCATCAAAAGACGGTGATACCTCTTCAAGCCCGATTTGTTAGAAAAAACTTTATCGACCTTCCATGCCTCGAATGTGCTCCTGCAGTAGCAATCGAGAAAAATAATTTAAAAATATTTTGAGCTAATTTCTTACTTTCTTGTTGCTGAACGCAACAATGAGTTGCTCTTAAGAAATCATGAAGCGCGCCCAGATGGCGCCGCCCCATTTCCTGAAGCAAATGCGGCAAACTATAACCCCAGAAGAGGTAAATGGCAAGATTTTGATAACAAGAAAAAATATGGAAGGAAAAGAAATTATGCTCACAAGAAAAGATCTCACCAGAAGTGGGATAAAGAAAGAAATAATGGGCAAAGTATATTAATTGAGGATAAATGCTTCCGTTGTGGTGGAAAGGGCCATTGGTCACGTACCTGTCGTACCCCAAGGCACCTAGTTGATCTTTATCAAACATCCTTAAAAAAGGATGACAAAGAAAAGGAAACAAATTTTGTTTCAAACTATGAAAATTCCACCACTCATTATGATGTATCTAATTTCTTTGAGGATTTTGAAGGAAATATTGGCTATTTGATCAATGATGGAATAATTTGATATGTGTATGTATTTGTTAAGTATTTCATGTGAATAATTTTACTGTGCATGTACTTCTACTCATTTTATTATTATTATCATTTGTTTTTTAAGAAAAATGGCAAGGACATATCCTGAAAATATTTGCCTTGTGGATAGTGCAAGTTCGCACACTATTCTTAAAAGTAATATATATTTTACCCATCTTGTGCCAAAAGAGGAATATGTTAATATTATTGTTGGCTCTGGCAATGTGATAGAAAGCTCCGGAAGAGCTATAATTTTGTTTCCTGGAGGAACAAAATTTATAATAAATAATGCACTATTATCTATTAAGTCTCTGAGGAACTTGTTGAGTTTCAAAGATATTCGCCGAAATGGATATCATATTGAAACGATGAATGAGGGAAATCATGAGTATTTTTGTATCACAACTCATGATTTTAATAAAAAGGTTATATTAGAAAAATTACCCTCATTTTCATCTGGATTGTATTATACCAAGATTAGTGCAATTGAATCACATGTCATTATAAACCAGAAGTTTACTAGCCCAAATGAATTCATAACTTGGCATGATAGATTGGATCATCCGGGAACAACCATGATGAGGAGAATTATTGAAAACTCTCATGGACATTCACTAAAGAACCAGAAGATTCTTAAATCTAGTGAATTTTGTTGTGCTGCATGTTCTCAAGGGAAGTTAATTTTAAGGCCATCACCAGTAAAGATTGGATTTGAGTCCCCTGAATTCCTAGAAAGGATTCAAGGTGATATATGTGGACCTATTCATCCACCATGTGGATCTTTTAGATATTTTATGGTCCTAATAGACGCATCTTCGAGATGGTCACATATGTGCTTATTATTTTCTCGCAACCTGGCGTTTGCGAGATTACTGGCTCAAATTATTCGATTAAAAGCACAATTTCCAGAAAATCCAATCAAAGCAATTCGTCTTGATAATGCTGGTGAATTTACTTCCCAAGCATTTGATGCTTATTGTATGGCTAATGGGATAAGTGTTGAACATCCAGTAGCTTATGTTCACACACAAAATGGGTTAGCAGAATCACTTATTAAACGCCTCCAATTGATTGCTAGACCCTTGCTTATGAGAACAAATCTCCCAACCTTGGTTTGGGGGCATGCTATTTTACATGCCGCAGCACTTATTCATTTGAGGCCAACGAGTTACCATCGGTTCTCTCCTATGCAATTAGCTTTTGGCCAGCAGCCAAATGTCTCCCATTTAAGAATATTTGAGTGTGCGATATATGTTCCCATTGCACCACCTAATCGCACCAAAATGGGACCCCAAAGAAAATTGGGGATATATGTTGGATATGATTCTCTCTCTATAGTGAGGTATCTTGAGATACAAACGGGAGATGTATTTAAAGCCCGGTTTGCAGATTGTCATTTTGATGAATCAAAATTTCCAACATTAGGGGGAGAGAATAAGCTTCCTGAAAAGGAACTTAATTGGAATGCATCATCGTTGATGCATTTAGATCCTCGACCAGGGCAATGTGAATTAGAAGTTCAAAAGATTATACATTTACAAAGAATAGCAAATGAATTGCCTGATGCATTTTCCGATACAAAGAGGATAACTAAATCTCATATACCAGCGGAAAATGCCCCAATTCGAATTGATGTCCCAGTAGGACAAGTAGCCACTGAAGCAAATTCACGCCAGAAGCGTGGCAGGGCGGAAAATGCCCCAATTCGAATTGGTGTCCCAGTAGGACAAATAGCCACTGAAGCAAATTCACGCCAGAAGCGTGGCAGGCCTGTCGGTTCCAAAGATAAAAATCCTCGAAAGAGAAAAGAGGTAAATATTCCTGTTGAAAAAGACATTATAAAGACACCTGCAGTTGTCCAAAATTCTGATATAACGCCAGAAGACGTTTAGGTACCTGAAAATTATGAAAATAACGAGATCTCGATAAATTATGTCTTTACAGGAGAGAAATGGGACCGAAATAAGACAATTGTCAATGAAATATTTGCTATAATGTGGCATTAAATATGAAAGTAAGGATCTTGAGCCAAGATCAGTCAAAGAATGTCGACAAAGGAATGATTGGCCAAAATGGAAAGAAGCCATGAAGGCTGAGTTAGACTCACTTGCAAAACGTGAAGTCTTTGGACCTGTAGTCCGTACACCAGAAGATGTAAAACCTATTGGATACCAGTGGGTATTTGTGAGAAAACGAAATGAGAAAAATGAAGTTGTGCGCTATAAAGCCCGACTTGTGGCACAAGTTTTTTCACAAAGGCCCGGTATAGATTATGAAGAAACGTATTCCCCTGTAGTGGATGCGATAACATTGCGTTATTTGGTCAGTGCATATCATAAATTGCATATGCATTTAATGGATGTGGTAACAGCCTATTTATACGGCTCATTAGATCGGGATATCTATATGAAAGTCCCTGAAGGACTAAAGATATCTAAACCATCCAATGAATATTCACAGGGGTTATACTCAGTTAAATTGCAAAGATCTTTATACGGTCTAAAGCAATCTGGACGAATGTGGTATAATCGTCTTACTAAGTATCTGGCCAAAAATGGATTAAAAAATGATGATATTTGTCCATGTGTTTTCATAAAGAAATCCGCATCTGGATTCATTATAATTGCTGTGTACGTTGATGATTTAAATATCGTTGGGACTCCTGAAGAGATTCCAACAATTATAAAAACTCTAAAAGAAGAGTTTGAGATGAAAGATCTTAGAAGAACTAAATTTTGTCTCGACCTGCAGATCGAGCATATAAAAAATGGGATCTTTATTCATCAAACAACATACACAGAGAAAATCTTGAAAAGATTTTATATGGATAAGTCACATCCATTAAGTACCCCAATGATCGTAAGATCTTTGGATGTGGAAAATGATCAATTCCGTCCTAAAGAAGAGAATGAAGATATCCTTGGTCCTGAAGTACCATATCTTAGTGCCATTGGAGCGCTAATGTATCTTGCTAATAATACGCGACCTGACATATCATTCGCGGTGAATTTACTAGCAAGATATAGTTCCTCTCCAACCAGAAGATATTGGAGTGGAATCAAACAAATTTTTCGATATCTTCATGGAACGGTTAATATGGGATTGTTTTATCCCTATGGATCCAAGTCACAACTAGTTGGCTATGCAGATGCCGGATACTTGTCTGATCCACATAAAGGGAGATCTCAAACAGGATACCTGTTTACATATGGTGGAACAACTATATCATGGAGGTCCACGAAACAGACGATTGCAGCAACATCCTCTAATCATGCTGAAATACTAGCGATACATGAAGCTAGTCGCGAGTGTTTTTGGCTGAGGAGTGTGATCCAATATATTCTGTCATCATGTGGACTAATTGATCAGAAGATAGCTCCAACTGTCCTGTTTGAAGATAATACAGCATGTATTGCTCAACTTAAAGGCGGATATATCAAAGGTGATAGAACAAAGCGTATTTCTCCCAAATTCTTCTTCACTCATGATCTTCAAAATCAAGGGACAATTGATGTCCAACAGATCCGCTCAAGTGATAATCTGGTAGATTTATTCACAAAGTCACTCCTAAAATCTTCTTTTGAAAGATTGGTACATCAGATTGGGATGCGCCGATTTCGAGATATAAAATGATGTCGGCAAGAGGGGGAGACTGTACTCTTTTTCCCTTGGTCAGGTTTTTTTCCATTGGGTTTTTCTTGACAAGGTTTTTAATGAGGCAGTCCCATCACAAAGGATATTGTACTATTTTTCCTTCACTAAGGTTTTTTCCCACAGGGTTTTTCTTTAGTAAGGTTTTAACAAGGCATTATTCTAAATGGTCATTCAAGGGGGAGTATTGTGATAAGTGTGAAGTGGATGACCATTGACCACCTATGACTTGGATAGGCTTAACTTTTCTATTACTAAGAAAAGTACATTTAATGAAAGAGGAAAAAGAGGACTCTTGTACATGTATAAATAGAATGTTAAGCCTCCGTTGATTACACACACAAGCAATAAGAATTTTCTCTCTCTATATTGTCTATATACAAAATTCTTCCTCTCTTTCTTTCTTTCATACATTAATACATATATATAAATATATAAGTATCATATCTTTTATATTGAGATAGTAATTATGGTTAATATTGTTATCTAATCATATTTCTTTATTTGATGTTTGTTACTTCTTCCTTATTTATTTATTTAGTTATTTTATAACACTTGAGCCGATAGTCCAAACAAAGAAAGTCATAATCGTTGTATTGCTTGAAAAATTTGGTGCGTCCAGCTATTAAGAAAAAGAAAGTGTAATTAGTAACAATTTTAATGGAGTCAACTATTTTTAAAAGGAGTTAGGAATTAACATTTAACAATCTGCAAATATTTGTACTGTACTATAATTACAGCCTTCGCATTTGCATTAGAATTTAGTTTAATAGAAGAAAAAAGGACACGTATCACTAATTTTAATTATAAAATATATCTGTAAAATATCTGTATATAATGAATCTTTACACTAGTGCAACCCAAAATTATAACCACTTGCTTTACACACTTTCAAACATAAACCACAAATTCTTTACATCATTGGAACCACACAAAAAGAAACCACAACTTTGGAAACACAAAAATGACTGAAAAATCTTTTACCTAAAGGTTGAATGTCATGATTAAAAAGGTGGGAACGTATCTGTCTTCTCAAAACGATGTTTTAGCCACGTGTTCAGAAATTAATGTGTCTTGACTGTAATGCGTATTACTTTACTTAACACGTCACACCTACAACCTCCACGTAGGAGAGAGTGTTGTGTTAACCGATTCAACCTAATTTGGGAACCTATATGGCATATATCTAATAATCTTAGAGACTCGGAACCTAGTTAATTTTTCTAAGAGACAAATTTGTTGGACTGCCAAATTTTTTGGAGCCTATTTGAAATATTACTCTTAATTAATTAAAAAAAAGAGTACTTTAAATTTAGATTTTTATATTTGTTTCAAATTAAATGAAATTAAAAAAATAAATAAATTTAATAACATTTATAAATGACTATTTTATGAATAATATTTGTAAATTTTTATATTAATTTTATATTTTTGTTATACATAATAATATAATAACTTTTTTTATCATGCCTTATTTAATTTAATTTTATTTATTTTATATATTCTAAATGTTAAATAATTTCTAAAATTTTTATTTTATTTTAAATTATTAATATCAAATTTAAAATTTTAAAAATAAATATATAAAATTTAATTTCTTAAAAATAATAGGTTGAACGTTGAACCACTAGAATAGATAAAAGATTGTAATATTTCACCGTCAAAATACACACATCAGACACAAGTGTTGAATGCAGGAAGATAGTTTCCTCTTAGAAGTTAGAACATAACAATTCGTTGCGTTCATGGAGTAAGTCAATTTTATTGACGGCTATCGTTGGAATTCTACCGCAGCCAAATTATATTGTACGTCAAAGGAAGGAACATACATATTTCATAACTTATCGATGGAATGATGGATACAAGGCAGGGAAAAAGGAAATAACACACACCAAACTTTGGTTCGGGCAACTAAATTATGATTTCTGGAAAAACAATATAAGAAATATGCAAATACAAAGGCAGACAGAAACTCCATTAACCAGTGTTCTGCATGCCAGCAGCAATACCCTTCATGGTGAGGATGAGGGTGTCTTCCAAACCAGGAGCATATTCACTTGTTGGGTTCAGTGTTATAAGTTCATCAGCAGGTTTACTTATCTCTATATACTCTTTTGAGATGTGCGGTCGCAAATTCACATTGTAGTTCGGATCACGGATACGTTTCAATGTGTAAGCTTGGCAAACGTTCAGGGTGGTAATGTAAGAATCACGCAAGCGGAGCCTTTGTTTTAAGTATGGATCCCCTTCAAGAAGATCTCTGTGTCCACACACCTGATAGTAAAGCAAAAGTGAAAATGAGCTTTGAGTATCAGTCCATTGATAGATTCAACTGGAATGATGCTTGTAGCACATTTTAGAAAGGGATTAGCGTTTACCTGAAGCAGGAGTTTCTTGGTTTCGTCAAACTTGGTCCTCAACTGCTCCCCAAACGACCATAGATCTTGTGAAACAAGGAGCTTATCATACAGGGCAGCTATGCCAGGGTCTCCCTTGGCAAACACCATTTCCACTAAATCAAGAGTGACCCTGAAGAAAGGCCACTGATTGTACATTTCTTGCAGCATATGAAGATTCTTAATATCCTTCCCAATAACATGTCTAAATGCTTCCCCGAAGCCTAGCCACACCGGAAGATGAAACCTTGTTTGTGTCCAGGCAAATATCCAAGGTATTGCACGGAGAGTCTCAATGCCTCCACTTGGCTTTCGCTTTGCTGGTCGACTTCCTATGTTCATGCGGCCATACTCCAACTCTGGTGTAGCCTACATTTTAGAGAGTTGAGTTATGATGATTAAATTTAAATACAAAACTGGTTAATAGAGAGAAAATGAAAAATACAAATTGATGTTTGCAGTTTATATCTTACCAGACGGAAGTACTCAACAAATCGAGGTTCTTTGAATACAATAGAGCGGTATTCCTCTGTAGCAATGACAGCCATCTGATCCATCAAAGCCCGCCACTCTGGTTTGGGTGAGATTGGAGGATGCATTCCGTGTTCTAGAGTTGCAGCAGTGTAACGTTGAAGTGTTCGGAAACATAAGTGCTGCTCTCCAAATGATTGTTCAATAACTTCACCTTGGACAGTTACACGAAGTGACCCATGGATTGTATCCGGAGGTTGGGATAAGATAGCAAGGTGGGTTGGACCACCTCCTCTCCCAACAGTTCCACCGCGACCATGGAACATTGTTAGCTTAACACCATACTCTTTAGCTACCTTGATAAGTTCCTCTTGGGCCTTATATAGCTGCCATGCTGCAGAGAACCTTCCAGCATCTTTACCTGAATCAGAATAACCAATCATAACTTCTTGCTTTCCGTTGATTCGGTTTCTGTACCAGTCTATGGAGAACAACCGAGCCAAAGCAGCAGGAGCTGCCTCCAGATCTGCAAGTTTCTCAAACAATGGGACAACTCTTAGTGGATGCTTGACATGGCATTCACGTTGCAGAAGTTCAACTGCAAGCACATCAGATGGTGCAGTTGCCATTGATATGATATATGCTCCAAAGTTATCTGCTGGCAGTTCAGCAATAACATGAAATGTGTCCAAAACATCTTTAATTTCTTCAGTTTTGGGAAGGTCGCGCCCAAACAGTGGCCGTTTGCCACTCAATTCAGACAAAAGCCATTGCTGCCGTTTCTCTTCTGACCATTCCTGGTAGGAACCAATTTCCAGATGCTTGGTAATGGCATCCAACACATCAGTATGACGGTCTGACTCTTGCCTGATATCAAGCCTCACTAGTGACAATCCAAAAGTAGAGACTTGCCGAAGGAAATCTAGAAGGCTTCCATCGGCAATTGCCCGATCACCACAAGCACAGAGTGATCTATAGCAAAGTTCCAGGGGTTCCAAGAACTGTACAAGATTTGAACTTTCGTTAGTATCTGAAATATAAGTTATCTGCTGCAGAATGATATTTATGGGTATTAGGTTTCAGGTACTACGCAAATTTTCACCAAGTATCTTCAGACATCAAAGGACAAGGCAGTAATGGATC
The DNA here is from genome assembly GCF_003086295.3 of Arachis hypogaea. Taxonomy (NCBI): domain Eukaryota; kingdom Viridiplantae; phylum Streptophyta; class Magnoliopsida; order Fabales; family Fabaceae; genus Arachis; species Arachis hypogaea. The sequence goes on from NC_092048.1 coordinate 30,686,728, forward strand.
TAAATGTTTGATACATCAAAATGAACTTTTATCTTTTTTCTTTTGATGAGTAAGCAACAGCAACAAAAACAAAGCCTTATCCCAATAAGTGAGGTCTACTACATAGATCAAAAGATACCATTGTATCCTATCACGTGTCATATCTATAGTGAGAATGTTTAGATAGAGATCTCGCTTGACCATTTCATGTGTAGGTTTTCCTCTACCTCTAAAGACAGAGGATACTCATGCATGATAATTGTAGTACACAATCAAACTCAAACACCTCTAGCGACCTGAGCACCCGAAATCTATTAACAACCAACGCCTAGAAAACCTCGATTCTACCCAAATCTATCCCTGCAAACATTGGTTGCTTTTGACCTAAAATAATCCTAAAAACAAAAAGGTACAAAAAGTTTGAACAACAATATACCACCCAAGATTAAGGTTCCTATCCTAATGAATAGCTCCTTTGAAGCACCAAAAGATCCACTCAATAGCATCACCAAAATAGCCCAAGTGCACAATAACCTCCACCCTGATCTTTAAAAATAATAGCAGCAAGCCAAAAGCATAACAAACCAAATAAGAAAAGCATACACCACACCCCTTACAAAGAAAATCCAATTCCAATCTCACCACAGGCGTCGTAATTTATCCTTCTAGGCAATGAGCTAGTTTGGTTGTACGGTTGGGGAAGTATTTCTTTAAAAGCAAAAGTTAAAGTAGAAGCAAAATATTATTTTGCATTTAGATGTAATTAAAGTATTTGAATTTAACAAATATAGTTCTTATTTTCAAAAACATGACAACATTATGTTTGGATTAAAAAAAGAATACTATATACTTATGTTTAAATAAGTAATTATTTGATATTATTTATATTTTAATATTACACAATGCTCATAAACCAGAGCTCAACATATTATAAAACCACACATGCCCAAATCCCACATGGAAAATCCAAGATACATGAACTTTTTTCTCTCAATTACATCCTTCTTCAGGGCCAAAATTTTAAGGACCAAATTAACTCATAACAAGGTAAGTATTGATGAAAATCCAAAAACAAAAGGTGGATAAATGCACAAGGCTCCCACATGGAGAGATCCATGAAAGTATATAAAAAGCTTCCCACAAGTGCAAAAGCTGTTTCCATGTTAAAAAAAAGTTTACATTTGTTTTTTACTTTTTATTTTTTAATGCACTGAATTTAATAAAGGAGGCCAGGGAGGTGCTTACAAACTTAATAAACAACCAGTGGAGATGTCAAATGGTTGAGTAAACACATGAATTGCAAGAGTTGGGAATATTACATTATCAAAAAAAGATAGAGAATGGATTACACCTGATGGTAGAAGTTATAGGGAAAGTTGGTAAGAGCCAATTTATTACTTGCTGTAAAGAAAGTTAAAATGGACATATATACCTCCTCAACATTGGTAAAAGTTTCTTCCTCTGGAATTTCAGAGTGCCCGTGTGCTAGCAAATGGCGAGATCGCTCACGAGTCTGATAAAGCCTATCCCTTACTTCGCCCAGTAACACACGGTATGGTTCATTTGGGGGAATGATTTTCCAAAACTCTGTCATTAAGAAGAGTATTAGTAAGTGAACTAAACAAACCTATTAAAAAATTTACAGCATTTTCTGCAATATTTCAATAACTAACATTACATAATAACAGCTGACATTGTAATATGGATGTTCTTATTAAATAAACTAATAAACTATATCTTGAACTACAGGAAGGAATTTAGTGAACACCTATATAGTGCTTAGCAACTGCATCTTTCCTGGAAGATCTGTTAAGTTCATCTGCACGTACACGCAGCTCATCATTGCAACGCCACATTGACAGCTACAGATACAAGGTTGCAATTAAGCAAACTGCCAAAATGGTGCAAGAGTAATAAACCACCCACAATGATTATTTTAAAGAGCTGATAATTACTTCAAACATAAGATCTTCTATCTGGGAATAATATAAATTAGCAGCCATCATTCTAGCCAATAAACAAACATCCCTTGTCACTTCAGGAGTTACTCTTGGATTGCCTGCATCATATTGAACATAGTCAGAGGCATTTTAACTTCATTCTTAGAGAAGATTAAGAGAAATGTGAAACATGTCACAAAGACATAAAATTAACTGAAAGTACCTAGCTAAGATCCACATTTGGTATGATAAATTTGAAGAATTTATAATTTCTAAACATGGTGGCAGCTCCCCTCCCCTCATTTTTTCATTAAAGATTTTTTTTTTTTTTGAATCGGATAGGATTTTGTTGTATTTTAAAGATAATTATGCAGATCTTTCCATTTCTCCCTACAGTAAGAAATATACTTTTGGTCAAACATTAGAACCATACCATCACGATCACCACCCATCCAAGAAGAAAATTGAATAAGAGGAGCATTATAAGGGACACGTTCATTTATCCCTATATTCTTCAAAGCTGTATCCAGCCGACGTAGAAATTTGGGTACACCAGTCCAAATTGTCTCATGGAAGTAGCTCATCCCTGCTCTCATCTCATCTTGCGGGGTTGGAGGAGTCCTCCTAATTTCATCAGTACGGAAGGCAGCTTGGATCTACATGAACAGAATTAACAAATGAAATTGATTAATAAAATACAATTTACTTGAGCATCCTCTCTTCTATCATTTGAACTTCTGCATGTTAACTTCAAACAAAGGCATTGACGTGATTTTAAAGGAAATCACATGGAGAACAGGTCCCAACATAAGATTGCAAGTAAAACATGTCAATCCATGTCCCATCCAGGAGTTAGGAGTTATTCGTACCAATGAAGATTCCCATTGCAATGTAATAAATGTTTACTTGCATAGAGGAAGCCAACTGAAAACACTACACAAAAGTCACTTTTGGGTTTCATTGCTGGCTGTAATGCCCAAAAACTAAGCTACTGATGGCTTGTTTTAAAAGCAAGGAAAGAGAAAATTCAGACACAGATAGCACAGATATAAACAATTCCTGAATTGCAACTCCAACAATCATATTATGGACCAAATAATTTCCTCATTGTTCAGGGTTATCTAAATAAAATAACATAAATTTTCATTCGAACGAAATTTCCATTTCTGTATTTTTTAGTTTAACAGAGAAGTATAAACCATGGATACCAAGAAAAAGAATGATCTGCTTTGGAAAAATCAAATTGGAAGGATTTGATATTCACCTCCCTCTGTAGAGCCTCATCAAGTTCCTGCTTGTCATCAGGAGTTACATCTTTGGCATATAATTGAGTTAAACAGTTTCGTATCCTGTATAGATGAAGAATAGATTAATAGCTAAATTTCTTTATTTTGCAAAATAAATTAGAAAAGAAAACCAAAACAACATGGCAGAGAAAGAGAGAGAGAAACCAAAGCATAAAATTTAAAAGCAAACCTTCCATGCTTCTGAAGCAAAGATCTACGAACAGATTGAGTAGGGTGAGCTGTAAGAACCAAATCAACGGTCTGGTTTTTCAGTGCTTCAAAAACTTCCTGAGGAGACTTTTTTAATTCCACTACAAGCTTCTTGAGTGTTTCTTCAATGTCTGATTCAGTAGTTGCATTGTTCTCATCAGCAAAATCTCCCTTTTTCAACTTGATCCTTCGCCGATGAGCAATCTGGACCTCTTCTGCTAAGTTGGCCAAGTTAAGCATATGAGAAAAGGATTTGGCGACGACAATTGAATCACCAGCATCCAAACTAGTTATCAGATTTCCAAGTTCGTCCAGTTTCTTAGAGTCGTGTTTCCCTTCATATTCAGCAGAAAGCTCGTATACTTCTTGAACCTGCAGAATAACAAATAACTCATCAATCTAAAACAGTTTGTAAAATATCTGAATTCAATAAATAATTAGAGGTAAGCATATAATCTAGTATACATAAGAATAGAAAAGGAGTAAACATCAAATTTGATCCTCCGCAAATTTCAGATCCTTCAGATCGGATACTTTGGTGCTCAACAAATTTTTATTCGTTAGAAGTTCTCGAGAATTATTCCACCAAACAAATTGGTCCCTTTGTAGCTTTTAGTCAAATTTTTAATATATGCATTAGACAAATAAGTTTTTGACAAATTTTATTATAAGAAAACTAGATTTAAGACAAATTAGTTTCCTTTAGAACAACAAAGGGACCAATATGGGAGTAATTATTGAGGACTTCTACATAATAAAAATTTGTTGGGGAATAAAATGTCTGATTTGAAATTCTTTGTTGACCAACTTAAGTGTTTACTCATAGAAAAGATATGAGATAAATCCACATAAAGATTGATATCTCAAACCTTGATTCTTGCTTCTATTTCACTTCTTATTACCTCATGCAGAACCTCCAAACACCGTGAGAAATTTTGTCTCCATGAAAAACGAAAGCAAAGTGCCACTTCGTAAAGGCCAAAATGTTAACCAAAGGCCTCAAACCAAAAGTTTGCAGTCTCATCTTTATCCATTAAAAGTTTAAAACAGCTAAATTTTCAATATCAGAAAATGACTCAGCCATACACACACACACACACACATACACATAAACATACACATACAGATACACATACACATGAACATGAAGTAAAGTTTGCCTTTCACTGACAAAAGCATCGTAAAGTTCTTTCTCATTAGCACTTTTCAAAATCAGTATCCAGATTCCAGAATTCTTTGGTATCTTTGATTCCACACTTTTCTAAAGCCAAGCCAAACGGATCAACTTGTACTTTTGTTTCAAAAGTTGAGACATTTGGGATCACAGCTCCAGTAAACACATACAAGTTTATTAAATGAAAAATGATCCAAAACAAATTCCAAGGAGTTGAAATCAGAAAAAAGAAACTCACCGTTTCTTTCAGATCCTCTCCGTGTAAGTCCTGAAGAATATCAAGGAAGCGATCCAATAGCAGAGCATCATACTCAATCAGTTTGTCATCTTCGCTCACTTTTGCCGGAACCAGCTGCCTAAGTTGGGCATCAATGGATGCCATCTTTTCCAACTTCTTTGCCATTGCAGCAACCTTTCACTTCCTCCCCTTACCTGCCAGCATAATCAAAACTCAAAAACCAAAATTCACGAGAAGAAAAGGAACTACGGAACATGGAATCGTGAAACAAATTAAGAACCATCTTAGTCAAACTATGAAGAGAGCCAAAACAGTTGATGGAGAAGAAAACAAACGGAGATATTGAGACCAAAATTCAAATGGATCGTGCTATTTGATAGTACTTCGGCGTACAGAAAAAATGCACATGGAACAGTAACAAGAGTGAAAATGAAAAAGTGAAAACTGAAAGTTGTAACTTTCGGAGTCATTAGACGTGTGATGAAACAGCGATTGGAGTGTAATAGTGTAGTACCTGTGTAAAGGGCCAATAAAGTTGTCAGAAGAGGGAGAAATAAGAAGAAAACGATGATGAGAATTTAGAATGGGTCAGAAGGAGAGAGAAATGGAGCAAGTAGAAGTGAAAGAGTGCCAGATCCAGACTCCAGAGTGGTGGTGACTGGTGAGTCGTTATATGGAAATCAGCTGCTGAACAGTGAAAAGTCTGCTAACTTGCTCACTCTAAGTGAGTGTAGTAGTGGGCCAGTACAGAAATGCACCTAAAAGTGGGCTGATCGGATAATATTCGCGGTAATTATTCGCATCCAATCTAAATTTTTTGGATATTATCCGATCCACAGAACCATCGAATCGGATTAGATCCGATCCGCATTTTGGTAGGATAAGATTGCGGATTTAGTAGTGATATCCGTAGATCAGATTCGCAAATTCGCATATCTGCACGTCTCATATAAATAGCATAGTTTAAGAAAGTAAATCCTAATTTGATATGAATTTTAGTGTGTTGTTTTATAAATTTTATGATATCTTGTTTTTAATTTTTTATGTTATACTTCAATTTAAAATAATTAAACTTAAATCTTGTATTATTATTATTTTTTTTTGTTATTCAAGAGAACTTTTATCGATAATATTTTAGGAGTGAATAGGCTTAAACAGGTGAAAAATAAATTTTATGGATATTTTTTTATAAAAATAACCAAATAAAATTTTAAAATAGTTCTTTTTTAAATTCTGCGGATATACCCGATATCTGATCCGATCCGAATCGGATCGGATCTGGCCTGAAAAAATGTGAATATCGTATCTGATCCGATTCGATCTGTGTATAGCCTTACCTAAAAAAATGGCTTTTTTCTTAATAAATAAAAAATTTATATTTACTCTTTTAATTAATTTTTCAGTTTTTTTTTTACCGATTTAATTATTTGATTCTATAACTATATCCGAAATAAGGTAAGAAATTATAATACAGTTGCGGCCAGCGATCGTGGTAGCTTAATAGTATGAGAACGAGTTTTTTTTGTGTGTGACTATGAATCTATGATAATGAGTTTAATATTAATGTATTTGAGATATGTATATTATTGTAATAATTTAACTACAATATTATATATGCTGTGATTAGATTAAATTAAATGCCCATTAATATGGGCGGTTGATTTTTATTTTCAATATCGAATAAGTTGAAAAGCAAACTTCATATGCCTATATATAGAGAAGTAATCTTAGAAATGTTACGACACAGCAATAAAAACATTCCATTCTCTCTTTTTTACTATAATATTCTTCTTTTTATACACTACTAATAAATTCTTTCTCTCTTTATCTTTTGTGGTTTTAAACTATAATATTTATAATAATTAATAAATAGATAAACTACTTATATTATAGTGATATAAGAGCATATTTATATTTCTGTATTGTATATTCTTTATTTATTTTCACAACACGTTATTAGCACGAGACTCTGATCAAATTTTTAGGAAGACTCAGGTAACAAATTTTCATTATGTCGAAGCTCTCTCATCTTGAATTCAATGCTCTTGATATATCTGGAAACAATTATTTATCATGGATACTAGATGCTGAAATTCATCTTGATTCAATGGATCTTGGAGATACCATTAAGGCTGAAAATAATGCATCCCAGAAGGATAAAGCCAAAGCCATAATTTTTCTTCGTCGTCATCTTGACGAAGGATTGAAAAATGAATATCTCACGTTAAAAGATCCTGCAGATCTTTGGAAAGACCTTGAAGAAAGGTATAATTATCAAAAAACAGTTATACTTCCTCAAGCCCGATATGAGTGGACGCACTTGTGTCTGCAGGATTTTAAATCCATAAATGAATATAATTCTGCAATGTTTCGAATCACCTCACGAATGAAATTATGTGGGGAAGAGATAACCAACCATGATATGTTGGAGAAAACTTTCTCGACTTTTCATGCCTCGAATGTGCTCCTGCAGCAGCAGTATCGAGAAAAAGGGTTTAAAAAATATTCTGAGTTAATTTCTTGCCTTCTTGTTGCTGAACGCAACAATGAGTTGCTCTTGAAAAATCATGAAGCGCGCCCAGCTGGCGCTGCCCCATTTCCTGAAGTAAATGCGGCAAATCATTACCCCAGAAGAGGTAAATGGCAAGATTTTAATAACAAAAAAAATTATGGAAGGAAAATGAATTATATTCAAAAGAGAGGATCTCACCAAAAGTAGGATAAAGAAAGAAATATCGGGCAGAATAAATCAATAGAGGATAAGTGTTTCCGTTGTGGTGGAAAGTGCCATTGGTCACGTACCTGTCGTACCCGAAGGCACCTAGTCAATATTTACCAAGCATCTTTGAAAAAGGATGACAAAGGAAAGAAAACAAATTTTGTTTCAAATGATGCTGAAAATTCCACCACTCATTATGATGTATCTGATTTTTTTGAGGACCTTGAAAGAAATATTGGTCATTTGATTAATGATGGAATAATTTAAAATGTGAGATTATTATGTATTCATGTAAATAAATAATGTAAAGAATTTATTGTTAAGTTTTATTTTCTATGTATTTAAGTTTCAAATGTGATGTATATAAATAATGAAATATTAATGTTCATGAATTTTGAAATCATTAAATGTGTCAAGTTTTAAAATAAAATTTCAGTATATGACATTATTTTATGTACAGTGTTTCTTAAAAAAATAATTCCGATCAAGTATTCAATTTAACTGTGCATACTACTCATTCTATTATTATTATTTGTCTTTGAAGAAAATGGCAAGGATATATAATAAAGATGTATGCCTTGCGGATAGTGCAAATTCGCACACCATTCTCAAAAGTGATATATATTTTACCCATCTTGTGCCAAAAGAGGAATATGTTAATACTATTATTGGCTCAGGCAATGTGATAGAAGGCTTCAGAAGAGCTATAATTTTGTTTCCTGGAGGAACAAAATTTATAATAAATAATGCACTATTACCTACCAAGTCCCTGAGAAACTTGTTGAGTTTCAAAGATATTCGCCGAAATGGATATCATGTTGAGACAATGAATGAGGGAAATCATGAATATTTATGTATCACAACTCATGATTCAAATAAGAAAGTTATATTAGAAAAATTACCCTCACTTTCATCTGGGTTATATTACACCAAGATTAGTGCAATTGAATCACACGCCATTGTAAACCAGAAGTTTATAAGCCCAAATGAATTCATAACTTGGCATGATAGATTGGGTCATCCGGGAACAACCATGATGAGGAGAATTATTGAAAACTCCCATGGACATTCACTAAAGAACCAGAAGATTCTTAAAATTAGTGAATTTTGTTGTGCTGCATGTTCTCAAGGGAAGTTAATTTTAAGGTCATCACTGGTAAAGATTGGATTTGAGTCCCCTGAATTCCTAGAAAAGATTCAAGGTGATATATGTGGACCTATTCATCCACCATGTGGATCTTTTAGATATTTTATGGTCCTGATAGACGCATCTTCGAGATGGTCACATGTGTGCTTATTATCTTCTCGCAACCTGGCGTTTGCGAGATTACTGGCTCAAATTATTCGATTAAAAGCACAATTTCTAGAAAATCCAATCAAAGCAATTCGTCTTGATAATGCTGGTGAATTTACTTCCCAAGCTTTTGATGCTTATTGTATGGCTAATGGAATAAGTGTTGAACATCCAGTAGCTTATGTTCACACACAAAATGGGTTAGCAGAATCACTTATTAAACGCCTCCAGTTAATTGCTAGACCTTTACTTATGAGAACAAATCTCCCAACCTCGGTTTGGGGCATGCTATTTTACATGCCGCAGCACTTATTCGTTTGAGGCCAACGAGTTACCATCAATTCTCTCCTATGCAATTAGCTTTTGGCCAGCAGCCAAATGTTTCCCATTTAAGAATATTTGGTGTGCGATATATGTTCCCATTGCACCACCTAATCGCACCAAAATGGGACTCCAAAGAAAATTGGGGATATATGTTGGATATGATTCTCCCTTTATAGTGAGGTATCTTGATATACAAACCAGAGATGTATTTAAAGTCCGGTTTACGGATTGTTATTTTGATGAATCAAAGTTTCCAAGATTAGGGGGAGAGAATAAGCTTCCTGAAAAGGAACTTAATTGGAATGCATCATCATTGATGCATTTAGATCCTCGATCAGGGCAATGTGAACTAGAAGTTCAAAAGATTATACATTTGCAAAGAATAGCAAATGAATTGCCTGATGCATTTTTCGATACAAAGAGGATAACCAAGTCGTATATACCAGCGAAAAATGCTCCAATTCAAATTGATGTCCCAGTTGGACAAATTGCCACCGAAGCAAATACACGCTAGAAGCGTGGCAGGCCTGTCGGTTCCAAAGACAAAAATCATCGAAAGTGAAAAGAGGTAAATAATATTCCTGTTGAAAGAGACATAGTAGAGACACCTGCAGTTGTTCAAAATTTTGATATAGTTTTAACGCCAGAAGACGTTCAGGTACCTGAAAATTGTGAAAATGACGAGATCTCGATAAATTATGTATTTACAGGAGAGAAATGGGACCGAAATAAGACAATTGTCAATGAAATATTTGCATATAATGTGGCATTAAATATCATGCATGAAAGTATGGATCTTGAGCCAAGATCAGTCGAAGAGTGTCGACAAAGAAATGATTGGCCAAAATAGAAAGAAGCCATGAAAGCTGAATTAGAGTCACTTGCAAAACGTGAAGTTTTTGGACCTGTGGTCCGTACACCTGCAGATGTAAAACCTGTTGGATACCGATGGGTATTTGTGAGAAAACGAAATGAGAAAAATGAAGTTGTGCGCTATAAAGCCCGACTTGTAGCACAAGGTTTTTTACAAAGGCCTGGTATAAATTATGAAGAAACGTATTCCCCTGTAGTGGATGCAATAACATTGCGTTATTTGGTCAATTTATCTGCATATCATAAACTGCATATGCATTTAATGGATGTGGTAACAGCATACTCATATGGCTCATTAGATCGGGATATCTATATGATAGTCCCTGAAGGACTAAAGATATCTAAACCATCCAATGAATATTCGCAAGGGTTATACTCAGTCAAATTGCAAAGATCTCTATATGGTCTAAAGCAATCTGGATGAATGTGGTATAATCATCTTACTGAGTATCTGGCCAAAAACGGATTCAAGAATGATGATATCTGCCCGTGTTTTCATAAAGAAATCTGCATCTGGGTTCATTATAATTGCTGTGTACGTTGATGATTTAAATATTATTGGAACTCCTGAAGAGATTCCAACAATTATAAAAACTCTAAAAGAAGAGTTTGAGATGAAAGATCTTAGAAAGACTAAATTTTGTCTCAGCCTGCAGATCGAACATACAAAAAATGGGATCTTTATTCATCGAACAACATACACAGAAAAGATCTTGAAGAGATTTTATATGGATAAGTCACATTCATTAAGTACCCCAATGATCGTAAAGTCTTTGGATATGGAAAATGATCAATTCCGTCCTAAAGAAGAAAATGAAGATATCGTTGGTACTGAAGTACCATATCTTAGTGCCATTGGAGCGCTAATGTATCTTGCTAATAATACGCGACCTGACATATCATTCGCGGTGAATTTACTAGCAAGGTATAGTTTCTCTCCAACCAGAAGACATTGGAGTGGAATCAAGCAAATTTTTCGATATCTTCATGGAACGGTTGATATGGGATTGTTTTATCCCTATGGATCCAAGTCACAACTAGTTGACTATGCAGATGCCGGATACTTGTCTGATCCACATAAAGGGAGATCTCAAACAGGATACCTGTTCACATATGGTGGTATAGCTATATTATGGAGGTCCACGAAACAGACGATAGTAGCAACCTCCTCTAATCATGCTGAAATACTGGCGATTTATGAAGCTAGTCGCGAGTGTTTTTGGCTGAAGAGTCTGATTCAATATATTTTGTCATCATGTGGACTGATTGATCATAAGATAGCTCCAACTGTCCTGTTTGAAGATAATACAGCATGTATTGCTCAACTTAAGGGTGGATACATCAAAGGTGATAAAACAAAGCATATTTCTCCCAAATTCTTCTTCACTCATGATCTTCAAAATCAAGGGACAATTGATGTCCAACAGATCCGTTCAAGTGATAATCTGGCCAATTTATTCGCAAATTCACTCCCAAAATCCTCTTTTGAAAGATTGGTACATGAGATTGGGATGCGCCGATTTTGAGACATCAACTGATGTTGACAAGAGGGGGAGACTGTACTCTTTTTTTCTTGGTTAGGTTTTTTTCCCATTGGATTTTTCTTGACAAGATTTTTAATGAGGCAGTCCCCATCACAAAGGATATTGTACTCTTTTTCCTTCACTAAAGTTTTTTCCCATTGGGTTTTTCTTTAGTAAGGTTTTAATGAAGAATAATCCTAAATGGGTATTCAAGGGGAAGTATTGTGATAAGATTAAATTGAATGCCCATTAATATGGGCGGTTGATTTTTATTTTCAATACTGAATGAAGTTGAAAAGCAAACTTCATATGCCTATATATAGAAAAGCAATCTTAGGAATGTTACGACACAGCAATAAAAACATTTCATTCTCTCTCTTTTACTATAATATTCTTCTCTTTATACACTGTTAATAAATTCTCTCTCTCTTTATCTTTTGTGGTTTTAAACTATAATATTTATAATATTAATAAATAGATAAACTACTTATATTATAGTGATATAAGAGCATATTTATATTTCTCTATTGTATATTCTTTATTTATTTTCACAACAATATATTTAAATTATTCTACTCATAAAATTTATCACACTGCATGCCATTAAACTAATTATATTGGCTAAAGTATTTTTTGTCTCTGATATTAGAACTAAGTTGTAATTTAGTTTTTAACGGATTAAATATCATATTTTAATTTTAAAAAATTTTAAATATTTTATTTTAGTCTCAAAAAATTTTAAATGAATTTAATGTTGTCTCATTATTAAAACTAACATAAACAATTAATATATTTAAGAACTAATAATATTTTATTTCAATACATAACACTAACATAGAAGCTTTTCTTTTGATTCTAAATCATTGATAATTGATTAAAAATATTTGTAAAGTTTTTTACAAGAAGATCGAGAAAATGAAGTGTTATAATAAGGTTTTGGTTATGTTTGTATAACATTAGGAAGAATATTGACTTAACAATAATATTGTTAACATCTATGTTACTCATTCTGTTAACTATTTATTTAAATTTAATGGTAGGACAATATTAAAACTATTTGAAATTTTTTAGAACAGAAATAAGACGTTTGAAATGTTAGGGACCAAATTAAGATTTGACCGAAATATTAGGGATCAAAATAGACAAATAGCACTTTATCACTACAAGAAAAATGCTGAGTACCGTCGGATTTACCGTCAGAAACAATCAGACGGTATAAACCTCGCCGGTAAATGTTTACCGTCGGATTTATTCCGTCTGACGGTAATTACCGTCGAATTCTCCGGCGGATTACTTGCTCGCAAAACCAATTGGTTAGTAGCAGATTTTTCTGACAGTAGTGTTGGCGCCAAAAATATTGTTCTGCGCCATATTACCGTCGAATTATTCTAACGGTAATTCTGACGATAATTTAAAATAAATTGTCAATTTTGATTTTAAATTTAAATTTTTTTCATATAATTAGGGACTTTCATAATTAGTGGTCAATTCATAAATAATGAAGAATTTCTATTTAAAATAAAAAATACAATGTTCAAATAAATTTAAAGTCAAGTACATCAAATAAATACAATAAAATAAAAAACTAATATCTACAGATCCAAGTAGTAGTCGTCGTCAGTCCCGTAACCCTGAGTCGGCAGCACAGAAGGCGGTGACGATGTCCATGTGCCACCAGTAGGACCGCTGCCACCAGCAAGGTTGATGCCAGCGGTGCACATCTAGGCCTGCATCTACTCCAGCGACTCCCTAAACCCCAGCCTGAGCTCATCTATAGATGTCACGCAGGTGAGGATCTCTTGATACCTCTCCCGATAATCGTTAAGCTCCTGAGCCTGCTAGTGAAGGCTGCGCTGGAGCTCCTGTACTTACAGCCTCAAATCCACGCCTTCCTCAGGTTGGATGGCTTGACTAGTGGCGGAGCCTGACGACGACCTCAATGTCAAGGTGGGAGACTGCTGGCGAAGAATGACTTTATCCCATATACATGGTTTTTGTATGGGGCTGAGGCGGTCTTGCGCCAAACCGCATCAGGGTTGACGACTAAAGCCGCAGAGCCATAAGCTTTGCTGAGACTATTGAGTCACGGCCTCTAGTCTCTGTGTGTAGGACTTCTGTGCAATTAACATAAGTTACTGTGACTAGTAAGACAGATATTGTTAATCTCTAATAATTTTATAGCATAAGATAATCAGATGTATGTTTACTCACATAATGGTCATGAGATCGTTGATTAACAAATCTCGCTTTGTTATCCTTCAGCGTGTGGGTGTACTTGAATGTCTCCGCCAATGTGGCCTTGCGGTCCAATGACTTTGACTACACAAGTTGCATTGAAATACAAAATTATTATAATGCCTAATAATGATATGCAAAACAAATAAAATAACAAAGTTATTAACAAAGTTAAAAGAACTACATACCAGCTTGACCTTGATCTTCATGAAGGTCGCCGAGCCGCCGATGTACTTGGACGACCTGGTTGATACCCTATTAGCTCTGTTGGTGAGACGCTGATGCCTGAACGCTGCATTGATCTCCCAATGAGCTAACATGCCCTTCTTTATCTCTGGTCAGAGCCATCCTGTTCGTTGGTCCCGCCCATGACGAACATCATCTAACATCTGCTGGAGCTGCTGACCCATTCTATGGTCGAATATCTTTCAGATGGCCAAGTCGTGCTCAGTATCCTAAATGAAGTGTAGTTGCAACAAAGAAGCTTTAAAATTAGTTAAGCAAGATAGAGGATATAAACTAACTAAAAGGTTTGAAACAGAAAAATGAAAGTAATTACTGCCTATTTCTCAAACCAGGGCTTCCCCGTCTCAGCGGGTCTTCGTGTAGCTGGGCCAAGGCTGGTCGTATATCAGCTTCATGACATTCGTCATCTCCTAAATACATGTGTTTGGGTTCAGCAAAAATCTAACAACAACCCACAAATAAGAATTAACCCTAATCATTAAATCTAGAAAACAGGAATCATAATCATTAAAACTAGAAAACAAAAACTAGTAATCCAAATCAACCTAAATCTACTAAACAGAAATCAATTTTCAGAAACTTTTAGCAATAACAGGAATCATAATCAATAAAACTAGAAAACAATAACCAACAATCCAAATCAACCTAAATCCACTAAACATGAATCAATTTTCAGGAACTTTCAACAATAATAGGAATTATAATCATTAAAACTAGAAAACAGTAACCAGCAATTAACACTTAAATAAGCTAAACTAGAAACAATTCAGGCACTTTCAGCGATAACCATAAACTGGAAATACATGAGCATTGAACGTGTTATTTACCTCGTGCCACCATCAGGCCAAATGCGCAACCGTGTGGTGGGAGCTAGGTGGTGGAGGGGCATCATCTACTGCCTCACTTCCGTGGCTGGACTTTGAGTCGTGGCATCCGTTGCTAGAGTCAGCGTCGCCGTGGATGTGGGCTGCTGAGCGGTTGGAGGCGGTGTCGTCGCTGTGGACAGAGGCACGCAGTTGGGGTTGGGTACCGTGATGAACGGCTTGTCTACTAAACCCGCAACGTGTGGCATGACCGGGTTAGTCGGAGTAGATGGAGAGGATCCAGTAATCTCGGGAGTACCGGAAGAAACCCTTTCTCTATCCTGACCACAGCTACGACCACAACCAGTAGCCTGATCAGCAGTACCTCTTCCTGTCGTCATGTCTACATATATCTATCAAATAATCTCAGTAACAATTTCTCAATAAAACATTCATCAACGCAGTAATTAACAATAATTAACACAATTAGGCAGTTCCAAACACTTCAAGCATTCAAAATCTAATATATTGAAGCAAACAAAACTTAATCAACCTAAATCCACTAAAATTAGAAAACTAAATTGAACTAACTTCGAAACTGATTCAAAATTAAAATTCTAATATTCAAACCTAAACTATATTGAACTAAAATTAAAAAATTATCAAACAATCTTAACAAAACAGTCATCAACGCAACAATTAACACAATTAGACAATTTCAAACACTTCGAGCATTCAAAATCTAATGTATTGAATCAAACATAACTTAATCAACCTAAATACACTAAGATTAGAAAACTAAACTGAACTAACTTTGAAACTAATCAAAATTAAAATTCTAATTCTACTCAAACTTAAACTAAATTAAACTAAAATTAAACAATTATCAAATAATATCAGCAATAATTTCTCAACAAAACAGTTATCAATGCAGCAATTAACACAATTAGACAAATCCAACCACTTCTAACTTAATTAATCTAAATACACTAAGATTAGAAAACTAAACTGAACTAACTTTAAAACCGATTCAAAATTAAAATTGAAAGTCTACTTAAACCTAAACTACATTAAACTAAAATTAAATAAATTGGAAAAGAATTGTTCATTGAACCTATAATGAAGAACAACAAAAATAAGAGAAGACGTGGATGTTGCAGTAGTGGTCATCAAAGTTGTTGTAGCGGCAGATGGTGGTGACGGCAGACGGTGGTTACGACGAAAGAGAGAGAGAGGTAGGGGAAGAAGGAGAAGAAGAGGGGGTGGCGACGACGGATAGGAGGTGGCGAGGACGGTGCTCTCGACGGCGATGGGAGGGGACAACGAATGGAGGTGATGACGGTGATGAAAGAGGGAGGGGGGAGATGGAGAGAGAGTGTGTGAAATTCGAAATGGGGGAGACGACGTTCACGCTTTCATTTAGGACATTGTTACCGTCGGATTAATCTGACGGTAATATTTTTCGTGTGCCCAAAATGCATTGTTTCACTTTGTTATTGCTGGTAAATTCGACAGTAGTCGGTGTGCCAAAAATTTCTTCTTTTTTTCTCTAAATATTACCGTTGACGTTACTTTTAGAAATATTTTTCTGATAGTAATATTTTAGGGTTACGAATTTATTACCTAATCCGGTAGTAAATTCAACAGAAATCTCGTCGTTAACGTTCAACGTTAAATTTGACAATAAATTTGATAGTATTCTGTATTTTTCTTGTAAAGTACACAATTATATTTTATGAAATAGAGTGTTAGAGCAAACGATGAATATAATGATAAATTTAGTGTAAAAGAGATAAAAATATTTAAATGAATGAACAACTAAACATATATGGATATAATAAAAAATGCATATATAAGAGAAAAAATTGAAATAAAAGCTATTGTTAAAAATATGATGAAATTTCATCTTAGAAAGTTTAAATATATATAAAGAGAGGATAGATAAAATATTCGACCAGGAGAATAAATTAGATAAAAAAAAAAAGTAGTAAAATATTGAAAGATAGAAAAAAAAAACTAAAAAATTATATAATAAAATAACACAATGATATTATTTAATTTATGTATCTGATTTCGTTTAATAGGATAAAATTTAGTTATTATTGTTATAATAAGAGATTAATATTAAAATAAAAAATATATGTTTAAAGTAATGATTAAATATTTCTGAACTGTCCCAATTAAAAAGATATTAATGAATTATAAATGGTCATACAACTATACAGCTAAAATAGTACTTTTTAAAAAATATTATAATGGTGATTGTAGAAATTCTTTTATAGCTGTTAACTGAATTTTGTAATCATTGAATTAGATATTTAGGTTTATGAGATATTTTTAATATTATAAATAGCAGAATCAAGTACCTTTTTTTGTTTACATGGTAGTAATGTGTGACACATAAATCCTATTCTTACATGGAATATGCTTTCTGTTTTCAAATATTCTCTCCTTTAGGGTAGTTGACTTGGTAGTTTGTTCACTGTGTCTAAGCTGCATTGCCATGCCCTTAAGACATGCCCATGTGGCCATGTGGGGCACAAAGGTTCAGGTGAAGTGTAACTCCTAATCTCTCAAACCTCAAATAAATGAATAATTATCTATCCATTTCTAAAAAGATTTCTCTCAGGATCGTTAATAAACATGATAAGATAGGATTTTTTTATTTAAAAAATAAAATAAATACAAAATTACATAATTCATGGGAAGCAAATTACGGATTTGGTACAGAAAATTTGAATAAAATTGTGGATAAGAACTACGATTTTACTGAATTTTTAATTTTAGTGTTCTGATTTCAGCAGTATTTTTGGGGCAAAATACATATATAAATTAACTCGAGATAAATATTATACAAATTTACCAAAAAGAAAAATATTACAAGAATTTATCAAAAAAATATTTTTATATAAATTAATAGAGTTTCATTCGAATTAAACAATCTAAAAATAATTCAAATCAGTCAAATTTAAATTACATGTGATCCACATAAATTGAATTTGACCAACTCAAATTATGCATGCATGTAGTTTTAGGATAAATCAAATCACGTTGATTCGAATTACACATTCACATGACTAACACTAATTCGACCCAACCAAATTCGAATTAGCCCACGGTTTACTACACATGGTAATTCGAAACAGGATGTTTCGACTTACACACGGTTTAGGCAGCTCAAGGTAATTCGAATTGCACTTATTCGAATTAACAAAACTTTCCCTATAAATAAAGTTCGAATGGAGCTCATTCAAACTACAATTTCAAACCCCTGCCCCACCAAATCTCAGAAAAAACTCTTTCCTTATGACTCCAACAAAGTGTTCAACATCATATTTCGTTGATGGGATAACCCAGACCGACTATATCATTTGGATGGAGTCGCCTATATAGCTGGTGTCATTAATGAAGAGGTTAGTGCGCACTTTTTCTTTTAAAAATAGGATTTAATGTGTTACTTTTGTATTTTTACTTTTTGTTTCTTATAATGGTAGTCATTATTTACCGTTGTTAAGTTTGATAGAGTGGTTATATTAGTGGTTTATTAGTTTGTAGACGTTTGACGAATGAATTTCTAATTTGGATAGTGATTACAAATAAGTAGAAGAGTATGAGTAGTAAAGATAACGAGGGATGAAACTTATTTAGAGTAAATTTTTTTATTAACATGAATAGTAATAATTGAAGTAAATTCTTGTGTTAATGTTATACTATTTTTAAGAAAATATTTTTTTATTAGGCCCAGTTTGATGTATATATGATGTTATTTTCCATTTTAATGTGTAACATTATTTGGTAGCGTACAAGTTGTATTACTTGGATTAAGATATGCAATAGTTGATGATGCTGTATAAATATGTTCCGAGTTGAGAGACAATCTGATACGTTCTTTATGCACCTCCACCGATGTAACACGAGCATGCGACGGCAGCAGGGTATGCGCCTGGACGAGAGGATTGTTCCGTACTTGCAGATGGCTACTTTATACCATCTTGCGAGGTTGAACAAGAGTTGGTTTAGGTTGGATGAGCCGCTGGTTAGTGCATTCATGGAGCGATGGAGTCCGGAGATGCATACTTTCATATGCCATTCAGGGAGTGCACAATTACACTGCAGGACGTGACGTACCAGTTAGGGCTGCCGATCGATGGACATTATGTCAGTGGTTGCCTGACAAATTTTCAGATGTACATCGAGGGTGGTCGCCCAGCTTGGTCAACCAAACCCTCCTAAAAGTCAGTCTAAACCCGAAATGCGCCTCTGTCGCATTTAGCAGTACCTTGATACATACGGTTGCATCCGCTCTAACCATCAGCAGTATAAAGGCCGAGATCACATGATAATCAAGACTCCTGTGATCGTTTGAGATCGACGTGGCCAAACAAGTGTGAGGTCCATTGTACGGTTTTACCTCCCAAATATCTCTACGCTGGCAGAGACTGATCCTAATAAACCATGTGCACCCGTTGCCAAATTCCTTACACTTTCCAAAGTACTTGTGATAATCGGACTCCACCACTTTGTATTGTACCCTGCGTCGGATGCTATAGGTCTTCACGCTTAACAAGGCCTCTTCTTTGTCCTGAAACTGCTGACCAACTTGAAACTCTGACAGACCTCCAGTGCCCTGTGTGTCTCTGGCACCAAATCCAACAGGATCGCCAGGAATCCCTCCTGTCTCATGGCATCCAAGTCTAACGATGAAAAGTGCGGGGGGTACTGCTGAATTTCTGAGATGGACGCTCCGCTAGCCCCAGCTGGAATACTCGCTGCTATGTCATCACCGCTATCATCGGCAATGATGTCCGGCTCCACATCATTAGCGTCATCATCATCCAGCAATACATCATCGATACCATCCGGTGTCCCACCATGTAATGAAACTAGCGCCGTATCAATAATACCAACTTCTCCGTCACCACTGCGGTTGAGATCAGCTGCGAAGGACGGGGAGGCAACCACCATTGCTTGAGGTGCAATCACAGGCACGGATGAAGAGCCACCAACAGGCCTCGAACTAGAACAGGCTGCCGTTGCTGGAGTTTGGAAATTCCAATTCGAACCACCTGAAATCGGAATGTGATAGAATAACTTCTCAACCCGTTTCATGCCTTACAACCCTAGTTTATGTATTAAAGAATTCAGGAATTCAGCGAAACTCGTTGTAGGTTTCAGAAAAATATTGAGGGGATCCTTATCAGTAAACTTAATACCAGAGCGTATTTTTTTCTTAATCAACCATCTATAGTGCACCAACACTAAAAAACTCTCCTCACTAGCCATTGTGTTTCACTCTAATAGGAGGAATTCACGTTTACATCATATTTATATACGTCGGAGGATTGATAATTCGAATCAGTCAAATTCGAATTATATATATGTAAATCGAAATAGGCTCATTCGAATTACTAGGGACGTCCTTGCATGCATAATTCGAATTGGCCAAATTCGATTTATATGCATCACTACTAATTCGAATTGGCCAGATTTGAATTAGTGTTGGTTTGTCTAATTCGAATGGGGCTCATTCGAATTACATAAGAATGTGCTTTTGGGAGATCCAGGTAACGTTTTTTGTTTTTGGTTGATTTATGTAATTTTGGCATCTATTTGGTTTAATTGTGTATTTTGCCCTATTTTTTAGTAATGTAAAAATTTAATATATTATTTTTTTATGGATACCACAAATCTAAGAGTTAGATTTGTAGTTTTTAATTTTTTTAAACATAAAAATATGAGGGGTTAGATTTGATTTTTTTTATTTAAAAATTTTTAAATATATAAATCTGACTCTCAAATTTGTGTTTTAGCATTGAAAAATTTTTTAAACATGCAAATCAAACTCTCCAATTTACTTTACAATTAAAAAAATTTATTTTCGTCCACAAATTTGAGGCTCCATTTTCTTCTTGATCATAAATTGGACCCTAGGTTTTGTATTTCAAACAAATCTGAACTCCTAATTTGCAAATTTTAATTTAAAAAAAATTTATCTTCATATTCATAAAAAACACATTATTGTTTCATAATTGGATATAACACATCCTGGATATCCATAATTAAAAAATTAGCCAGATTTTATCATCTTCTAAGTTTGATACGAAACAGAAAATAAACAAAGAGACAAGGATTGAAATTGAAATAGGAAATAAAAAGATAAGTTAAAATTGAACGCAAAGAGAATTATTCTATTTTTTGATACAACAAAAAAGAGATTTATTCAACCTAACTTGTCAATACCATAATTTAAAAATTGAATCGAAGAGACTCATTCGATCTTCTATCCAATTTCATAATACAACAAAAACAGAATTTACTTAACCTCATTTGTCTATATTATGATTTCATCACGAAACTAAAAAAAAAAGGGTTTTACACCTCTAATTATTTTTAACGGCTACAATAGTTTATAAAATATTTATAATTTTTTATTATAAAAACTCCTAAATTTATAAATATAAAGTTTAATCTAATGATTAAATAAATAAAACTAAAATATATAAAATTAAATTAAACATTATAATATTAAAAAATATAAACTAATAACTACTACAAAAAGGAAAAGGTAAAAAGGGAAGAAGAATGAAAATCTAATTGAAGAACGAAAATTTGGTTAGAATGTCTATTGAAAAAAGTTAGTATTGTTTTGATTGGTATTACTCACAAAGCCATCTTGAATGCTTCTCCAGTGCTTCATCTCTCAATCGTGAGTGGTGCTTCTTCTTCTCCTCTATCTATTCCCCACCGCATACAATTGCCGAGGTTCAATGCTCATTTTTCACATTCAGGTAGGTTGTTCTTGAATAAGAAGCTCCAATTGCAGATCTGAAATTGTTGTTGTGATTTGAATTAGTCGTGGTTTTGCTGCTGAACTTGAAATTTGGAATTTGTATAATCATTGTTGATTCTGGATCAGGAATTATTGATTGTAATTTTGTTGATGACTTTTTTAATATGAATATGTTGTTGCCGACGAGTTGCTCCCCTCCCATTCATTATTAGCGTCTGTTGCTCGCCGTTTTAGATTCGGGTTCCGTTCTACTTCGTTTTGCTTTTGTTTCTGCTTCAGTCTATTTTTGCTTCATTTTGCTTCTACTTTATTCTGCTTCTACTTTTACTTTTGAATTGGTTTTACTTATGTTCTCTGGTTATGTCAAAAAAAAAATTTATTTGTGCTAAAAAATTATGATTATAAGTTTTGATTGTGTTTTACTTGTAATTAACTGATTATGTTATGACAAAAATTCTGCTTTGGTCATGCTAGTTCTAAATTTGTGTTGATTATGGCAAAAATTCTGTTATGGTAGAAAGAGAGCTTGTTGGCAGAAGGAGGTTGGTTACAAAGGAGGAGGGTAAAGAGATGGTGGACGAGGTGGGGAGAGTGGTGGAGAGTGGTGAGGGTAAAAATTATAAGTGTAGGGTATTGGTAAATAAGTAAATTCACTAATATTTTTTAGATGTTTAATGTCCATAGGGACTTAATTAAAAAAAATTAAATGGTATAGGGACCCAATTGAAAAGAAAAAAGTATAAAGACCTAAGTGAAAATTTAGTCAAACTATAAAAACATGCATGTAGAGTAATTAAACCTAAAATATTATTAGTTAGATTCAACGTATGTAAGAATTAGGCAAGTTTGTTATAATATTAAGACCCGTTTGATAAATATCCATATCTATCAAAGACATAGACATGAGTATATGTAAGACCCAGAATCTTTGAAAAGTCTTTTATGATCAAGTCTCAAATCATATAGTTATTTATAGCCTTAATTTCAGAGATTATTTTATTAAGGACAATTAAGGCAAGTTTGATTTATTGAACTTGAGATAAGTTATGATTATTATCCAATTTTATAACTATTAGATTATTTTCTATATTTAAAGTATAAGGTTGATAGTTATGAAAATAATAAGGATTTTATATGATTTGGATTAGATAAGTAATATTTTAAATATTATTACTGCTATTTTGGAAAATGAAGAAATTAAGTATATTATTTCTAATTTTTAAATTTGGGCATTTTATTGAAAATAAAGTGTGAAATTGAGGAGCAAATAGTATTTCTATACATTAATTTTGTTGGATTAAAATTTGTTCCTAATTACTATGTTACCTCTACTTTTATTTGAAATTACAAAATTACCATTGAACCCAATTTTACCCTAACCCTAAAAACCCTACCCGGTTCCCCTGACCCGGTTCCCCTGACCCGGTTTCCTCACAACTGCTGCAGCCCCTCCCTTCTAACAGCAGCCACCCTTGTTTCCCCTTCCTAACAAAATATACGGCACAAAGAAAGAAACAGAAAGAAAGAGGAATCTGAGTCGGGAAAGGGTAGAAGAGAGGGAGAGGGGGACTAAGCTGCGGCGAAGAGGGGAAGGAGGAGCGCCGCCGCGGTCCCGCCGAGCTTCTGCCAACACCGCACGAAGCAGAGAGAGAGAGAGATGGAGAAGAGGGCCGCAGAGGGAGGAAGAGCCGCCGATTGTAGTCGCCGTTGGGTCCTTGTTCCTCGCCGTCGAAGGAGCTGCTCCCAGTCACGGTGGTCGCTGATGTTCGCGCCGCTGTCATCGGAGAAACCCGAGGAGAAGAGATGAACGCGACGGGGAAGAGTGAGTGAGCCGCGCCGGCGTTGTTGGAGCGTCACCGCCGTCGTCTCTGTTGTGACTGGTGTCGCGTCGGAGGACCACCATCGCGGGGGAAAGGGAGGGAGCTCGCGGTAAAGAGAGAGGGGCGCTGTCTTGCGTGCCGCCGTCGCACCTGGATACCGCCGCTGCTACTGCGAGCTCGCCGTCGCCGGAGCTGGATGGTTGTTGTCCCTGCCAGCAGCGAAGAAGCGAGGTGAAACCCCCTCCATGTCTGCTGTCTCGGTCCGCTGAGAAAGAGTTATCGCCGCCGCGCCTGGTCGCCGGAAAACCCCGCTGCCGTCGTCGGAAAACTCTGCCGGTAAGGGTTTTGAATTCGGTCTTCATTTGTTTAAGATTCTGGAAGCTTTA
This sequence comes from Arachis hypogaea, assembly GCF_003086295.3. Lineage (NCBI taxonomy): Eukaryota > Viridiplantae > Streptophyta > Magnoliopsida > Fabales > Fabaceae > Arachis > Arachis hypogaea. The sequence goes on from NC_092048.1 coordinate 30,710,568, forward strand.
ACGTCTCTGTATATGGGTTCCAGGCACCATTGCCGGAGTCCGGTCGCCGCTGCAACTTGAGGTGGCTGCCGGGATGCTGCCGAACCGGTTCGGAGACCGCTGCTGTTTCGGTTCAGTCGTTCCTTCTTCGGTTCGGTAAGCGTTTCGATTTGAAAGCCCTTTTGTTACTGTTCTGTAATCTCACGCTGAGGTTTGTGACGTTAATTGCTATACGATTGAGTTTCAGTTGTTATATGTTGCGATTAGAGTTGTTGAGACTGTTGCGAAAGTGGCGTGGAGCCGAGGTTTTGGCTGACGGGATTTTGATTGTTGATCTCGGGTCAAGGCGGAAAGGATTCTGTGACGCGTTTGGGCTATGGTTTTGCGTTTCGAGGTAGGGGCGCTTTCCAAAAACTACAGTTTATTGTTGGAATTATTACATATGGGTACTGATGTGAGATATGGTGTAATTAGTGATTGTATCTGCCTTATGTATTATTTGATTGACTCGAACGATTATGGATGTTGGCTTGGCTGAATTGTTGTGTGGCTTGTGAAATGTAATGTTTGGAGTTGATTCTTTAAATATTTGAAATGAGTTTAATCCGTTGAGGATTGGTTTGAATTGAGTCAATTATTTGATGATGTGAAAGATAGAATACTCTTGAAATCCAGCCTGGGTTACTTTAATTAATTTGGTTTTGATAAATGATTTGTTAGTGAACCGATTCTTTAAAGATTTGGAAATGAGTTAAATTGGTTGATATTGAGTTGATTTTGAAATGATTTTCTTGAGATATGCCACTGAGGCAACTGTTGGATTTAGCTTGCTGTTGAATTGATTTCTGGTTTGAGCTGTTGAAAAGGAATGAGAAAACGGTTTAGTTGGGACCCGAACCGGGTGGCAAAAGTCCAAGTTTTAGGGGAGGTGCTGTCGAAATTTCTATAAAATCTAAGTCTTGTTTGAAAGGTTATTTAAAAGATTTGGATTTGAGAAATTGTATTATTTGATTTATTAAGAGGATAATTATGCTTTCCAGCTTAATTTATTTGATGAACCTTATACGTTGAGTTCGGTTTATTTAGAACTGAACTATGTTTACCGTTTGAATCACTGAAGGAAAGAATGATGCTATAATATCGATTTCAATATAAAAAGGAGTTTTTTTAGTGATTTTAAAGGAACCTAGATTTTTGATTGAGTAATCAAGTTTGAGGCATTTTAAAAGAGTTGGAAAAATGGGTTCCAAAAAGAAATCTGAAAGCGGTTTGATTCAAATAAACTGGTTCCGTTTCAAATGAGTTGATTTTTGGACCGGGTTGGAACTTGTGATTTCGTATGGTTCAGTTTCATAATAAATTCAGTTTTATTTACTTGAACCGAGAATCTATGATTTTAAGAGTTTCAATGAATTTTAAAGAATTGATGTAAGATGACCTTCCCTAAAGACTTGGGACTCTGCCGAAAAACTTTTGTTATAAAATCCCATCGTTGGATGGATGATTTTGAATACTGTGAAACAAATCCTTAACTTGCCATGGTTTTGGAAGTTTTGGAAAGAGAATGCCGAGAGTGGCTTTGTTTTAAAAAGGGAACTCACTTTGAGTAAATTCGGCTTATGAGCCTGAGATGATTTGAGAAATGAGATTTCTAAAGCCAGGGCTGAAAAGAGTTGAAACTCGATTTCAAAGTGAAATGAATTGAGAAAATGATTTTTGGCTTAAATGCCGACTTTATGAATTTAATGATGTTGAATGGTGGAAGTGCTGTTTTGTTGTGAGCCGGAATGGCTGTGTATGATTATACATATTGGTTGGTTCTGGATTGAACCGTGAGCCAGAATGGCTGTGTATGATATGAGTATTGGCTGGTTCTGGACTGAACCGTGAGCCGGATGGCTGAGATGGATGTTGATCCATGGATGAGATTGAATGCATGTTTATGCTGAATCATTGATAAATGTAAATGTTGCACTTTCACTATCTGAGATACGAGTTTCCCTGGGTAGTAGCAGTGGCTAGCCACCACGTGCTCCAGGTTGAGACTTGATACTCTGTTGACCCTATGTCGTAAGTGTGGCCGGGCACTGTGAAAGTCCCGGATGAGCTCGCCCCCGTAAATATTCACCAGTGAGGGTGATGGATATGGATCATGATTATGATCAAGTTTATGATGAGTATAACTCGAGTTGGGGATGCACGACAGAGGGACAGTCCAATGGTTAGCTACCAGGACTTGTCGGGTTGGCTCTATAACCGACAGATGATATCATCAGCCACTAGGGACAGGCATGCATCATATGCATTTGTGTGACATTGGTTGGGTGTGCATATTATACTTGGTTTGCCTATGTGATTAATTGCTAACTGCTCTACTTGTAATAACTGTTTGTTTGTGCTTGCATCCTTCTATTTGTGTTTGCTACTGGGACTCTGTTGGACTGTGGTGATTGGTTGCTGGTTGGATTGTTTGGGCCTAGGGCCGTGGTTGGAATGAGGTGAACCGATGGTTGATTTCACTTTTGTGTTTCTGGTTTGGAATAAATTATGAAAGACTATTTTGGTTCCGCATAGATAAACCGTTTTGAAAGGCTTTTGAGTTTTGAAAATTGAACCGTTCTTCTTTCCGAAAAGATTTTCGACTTTACTTTCATTGTAAACTGTTGTTTTTGAAAAGAGGCATGGGACTGTTATTAATCACTGGTGCGGTTATCTTCATGTATCCTATTACAGTAATTCCCAAAAACCCTCTACTGAGAACCCTTTCGAGGATGATGTTCTCACCCCCCTACATTTTTCCCCTTTCAGGATATGGGCGCAGAAGTTACGAAGAGCTTATTTAATTGTTGTTGTGATGCTCTGTATTGTTTTAGTTATGGTTTATTGTACCCTCGCCTTTATCTTGATATAATCTGTAAGAGGGATAGGAATTGTATTGTATTATGTTATTAATATTATTTATATATCTTTATGTATATATATGGATGTACTCTTTATGAGTTTTTGTAAGATGTATGGTATCTTGGATGTACGTTATCGAACGAAAGTATTTTTGGGAGCGGTATTGTGGTTTAAAGTTTCAAACAGGCTCATATTTTAGTATTAAATAAGATAAGTGTCGTCGTAATGTCCGACATATCAGAGTCGCGCAGCCGGAAGCGTGAGTTTTGGTAGTTAGGGTGTTACAGTATACACATTCAATGTTTGTTTTGTGAGACATAAAAAAAAGAGATACAATTACAAACAAAGATGCATAAAATACGTATATTTTGTGTCTTTCTAAAATGATAAGACACGAATTTTTAATCTAAGACACAATTTAAAATTTAATTTTAGACGAATTTATCTTTAGTATTTTTTTTAAATTCTAAATTTATCCTCATTCATTCATTTAGTCTTTTCCTCTCTTCTTCTCACACACTACCTCAACCTTTTTCTTTTTCTCCTCTTTCATCCTTCACTGCAACCACTTCTCCTCCATATCTTCTCTTCTTTTTCTTCTAATCTGACTGCAAAACTTCTCCTCCCTTGAATATGACTATGAAACTACTACTACTACTTCTTCCTCGAATCTACTTGCGAAACTTGTGTTTCTCATCTTCGCCATTGCGGATTGTTGCTGCTACGGGTCTCACTACGTCACTGTCATGGATTTCACTGCATCACTGCAGTCATTTTTTAAATTTATTTTAACTCTTTCTGTTAGTCCATTTTTTTGTTTTTTGTTTTATTTTTTTTGCTAGATATGAACTTTCTCATCACCTTTTTCTTTGCTTCTATCATTTTTCTCAACTTTCATTTCATCTCTCTCATCTTCAATTTTTTTTTTAATTTCAGATCAATTTTTTATTTTTAAAATAATTGTTAAAATTCTTCATTATGTTTCAATTTTTAATTTGAATTATTGAACTAGTAATTAAATTTTGTTGACAATATTGATTTGGATTGAGATTGAAAAATGAGTGTTGGTGGTGGAAATAAGTGATAATCATGGTGATAGTGGTGATTATACTTAGAATAAAATAGACATTTAAATTAAATACTTATGTTCAGTATATTATTACCAAACATGAAAAAAATATATGTGTGTACTTATATCTATGTTTACTTGTGTATTTGTGTTTGTTTTTGTGTCTAGAAGACACCAACCACACACAACTTTAGAGATTTTTCACGAATATAACTTCAACTACCCGATTTAATTTAATTGATTCCATACCCGATAAGTAATCAGGTTTATCCGTCCTTAATTACTCTGGGTATCAATTTTACGGTTGTTAAATTATATGCTTATTCCTTGACAGCACCTACACTAAAAGGCTAGGTATTTCGATGGTGATACCAAGAATCTAAATTGAGGTTAATTAGTGCAACTTATTGCATCACAGCATCAAGAACAAAAATAGAATTTTGCTAAAATTACAAGTGTTCCGTCCTGAGTGAACCGAGGTAAGTGGTCGTCCTTGAGAATTGTTCGCTCTCGGTGGACTTACACGTCGGCCAGTGATGACTCAGTGAATATTCCTCGGATGCCTCTTGAACACGGCGGCGGGAGCACCTGCAAAAAGCACTCCGACGCTCAAGTAAGAATATGGGTTTTTTTCAGAGAGTAAGAGTAATAATTAAGAGTCAGAAGATGTGACCTCTAGGGATTATGATTTTAGTTGTTTTATAGGCGATAGGTGTGAGTTAGTTGCGATGTATATGGTCGGCGTTGTTGTTAGTATCTTTCGGTTGTGAGGAGTCATGGCCCATTCTTCTTAGTGGATTCTGTTATCATAGATCATGGTTTGGAAGATAAGGCTGGCTCAGTCAGAAGTTACCGTTGCCGAGATTTTAGGTCGGTTTTGGTACTGGATGATGTACACGTCATAGCCCCCAAGCTCGGCTGGTGTTGCGTTAGGAACAGTGGCGGAGCTTTTGAATATTTTTTGGTCTTCTTCCATTTGTGCGCGGTAAACGTTTGGTGGGCTTGTTTTTGGTTTGAGGGGTTTTTATTGTAGTTGGTTTTTGTGTTTAGTAAACTGTGTCGCTTTTATTGCGCGTTGATGCCGTTTTGGTTCCCCACGTTTGTAGTGGGTATGGATTTAAGTTGCCCACTAAAATAGTGGGCTTGCAATAATCACATCTTTTGGAACTTACGCCTTGCTGTTTCGTCTTCCTTCCCATTTTATCTTGCTATGTCTTCGAAAGGTTAGTGTTTTCTATCTTCTACTGTTACTGTTTCTGTGAGTTCATGGCGGGGGAAAAATTGAAAGAGAAGCTAAAGGCTGTTGAGGTCAGGGAAGATGATCCTTACCACTGGGTTAATGAGGACGTTAGGACCCGGTCGTCTTCCTTCACTAGTGTTGACTCCCTTTCTGAGTTGAGAGGATTGGATTTCGTAAGGAGGGGTTCTGTGATCACTGTTGAACTTCTCCCGTGCTCTAGTGATGATAGGGTTTATAAGAGAAGGGGGGATTGGTTGTATTTTTATATGTATACTCCATGCATGATTGAACTCGGTGTGAGATTTCCGTTTTCTCCCTTTGAATGTGATGTTCTTACCCAACTGAACTGCGCTCCTTCGCAATTACACCCTAACTCCTGGGCGTTTCTTCGCGCTTTTCAGGTTTTAATGGATTATCTATCTTTTCCTTGTTCTTTGACGTTGTTTTTCTCACTTTTTCAAGCAAAAGGTACTCGAAAGGGTTTGTGGGTTTGTTTTAGCAGCTTTCCTGGTCGTTCTGTATTTCTTCTTTACAAATCCTCTTTTAAAAACTTCAAATCTCTTTTTGTCAAAGTCCGGTCGGTTGAGTCCGAGTATCCGTTTTATTTGGACGACGAGCTTAGTGAAAAATTTCCCCTTTATTGGTGCTCTGAGCCGAGTCAGATTCTTGAGGCCTCTGAGCGGAGCGAAGAAGAGGAGTTTTTGTTGGATTTTTTGGTTGAGAGTGTTGCTGCTGAGGAATGTATGTCTATTGCTGATATTCTGTGTTTTTATGATTCTGGTGATGTTGAGGGTTTGAAACTGTATATAGGTAATATTTTTTTTGCTTTTCATTTATATTACTGTTTGTTTGGTTTCACTGACGTTGGTGATCATTCTGTAGGTGGGCGAGTACCTCTCCTGGACCCTTTAAAGTTACAGTCCTTTTTAAACAAGAAAAAGGATAAAACCGTTGGTCCCGCTGAGCATAAGGAAAGTGGCGGGCAAGCTTTTTCTTCTGCTGGTCGTCCAGCGTCTTCGTTCAAGAGAAAGAGGGATGACATATCTTTGGAGGTTATTTCTGAGGCTGACCAGGAAGTCGTCCGTGGTGGTGATCCTGTCTTTGATCGACAGAAAAAACTTCATGGCTTTATTGCGGAGTCAAACTCTCATTCTCTCTAGAGTGAACAGTTTAACTTTGCTGAGCTTTCTGACCGGGCTTCTCAATATCCAGGGGACATGCTTATGACTCGTCGGATCGGTATGGAAGGACTTGGCAAATTTGTTCAGGTTTGTTCACATTATTGAACTCTTCTTTGATCTTTCTTTAGGGTTTTGTTCTTATTTTGGTGTGATGGTTGTAGATCATTGGTTCCCGCTTGATGTGTGTTGGTCGCACTACCGAGCTCATAGGTGCTGAACAGCAGGAGGTTGTAGATAAGGCTGCCGCTGTTGAGAGGTCGTATAAGACTAAGATTGATGAATTGGAGAAGTCGATAAAAGAGAGGGATGATGTTATTGTTAGTGCTGTTGCGAAGGCAAAGGAGTCGGAAGAGGAGGTAACTCGGCTGAGAGATCAGATTCGACTACTGCAATCTGAGGTGATGGAAAATGATGTTGCCAAAGGTGGTCTCACAGCTCGTATTCATGAGTTGGAAGAGAATGGTATGGAGATGTTCTCTTATGGATTCGAACGAGCTGTGAGCCAGATTTCTTTGTTGGCTCCCGAGTTTGATATTGGTCGGCTTGATATGACGAAGATAGTAGCAAATGGGAAGTTAGCTGTGGACGGGACGGTGGAGGAGCATGATGAGAATATTCCCCCTCCCTCTTAGTTCGGCTTTTGTTTTTGCTTCTTGTTTTGTAAGTTGTCGTATGTAATTGTGGACGAAAGGTTTTTTATTTTGAACTTGTTTGTTGAGTCCGACCATGTTTAGGTCGGTTTATGTCGTTATTTTTTGTTTTTGGGATCTTGCTCTATGTGATTATAATATGATAGTTGGCATGGGACTACCCATGATCGAATATGTCTTTTTGAATATTAATGAAATATGAAATGTTTGATTAAATTTGAATATTGATGATGAAATGTATTGTGCGTCAGGCCTCGTTAAAATCCTTCTTAGGAAAAAACCCTATATTGGGAAAAAAGGCTCTAAGGGGAAAAAGAGTACCCTCATCCGCAATTTGTACAATTTAAGATCAGTACATCTTCAAAGAGGAGATATTCCAAGTTCCAGATATTGGTTTGCCTTGTAATGTTTGTAATTGGTAAGCCCCCATGCCGAGCACCTTGATTATTTGGAATGGGCCTTCCCAGTTAGCGGCGAGCTTTCCATGAGTTGGGGGGCGTCTGGCCTCTTCTGTTCGTCTGAGCACCAGGTCACCTTCTGAGAATGTCCTCGGAGATACCTTCTTGTTGTGCTTCTTTTCAGCTATTTGTTTTATAGCTCTTTGTTTGATTGCTGCTAACTCTTTGGTTTCTTCGGTTAGATCAAGCTCGGCGTTTCTTGCCTGCAAGTTGTGTTGCTCGTCGTAAAGCTCGGTTCTCAGTGTGGGGATGCCGACCTCAATAGGGATTAGTGCCTTGGAACCATAGACTAGTTTAAAAGGTGTTTCGCCCGTGGTGGTCTGTATTGTTGTGTTGTAGCCCCATAGTATTTCTGGGATTAGTTCCGCCCATTCTCCCTTTGCATTATTTAGCTTTTTCTTTATTGCCTGCAATATAACTCGGTTAGCAGCTTCGGCCTGCCCATTGGTTTGTGGGTGTTCGACCGAGCTAAAATGATGCTTTATGTTAAAATTTTTTAGAAACGAACCGAGCTTATTGTCTGTAAATTGCCTACCATTATCAAATATGATCTCCCTAGGTATTCCAAATCGGCATATAATGTTTTTTCACATAAATGATCGTACCTTTTCGGCCATTATCCTTGCTAATGGTTGTGCCTCTATCCATTTTGAGAAATAATCTATTGCTACTAGAAAAAATTTTACCTGGCCTGGCGCTATTGGGAATGGGCCGAGGATATCGATCCTCCATCTATAGAATGGCCAGCTTACCTCCATGCTATGTAGGAGCTCGGCTGGCCTTGTGGATATAGCTGCGTGTTTCTAACAGTTGTCGCATGCTTTGACTTTTGCTATGCAATCTCTTTTTATAGTTGGCCGGTAATACCCAGTTCGAATGATCTTGGCTGCGAGGGCTCACCCTCCGATGTGATTTCCACAGACTCCCTCGTGAACCTCGTTCATTACCTCTTTTGCTTCGTCTTTGCCTAGGCATTTTAGAAGGGGTTGTGAGAATCCTCGTCTATATAGTTTTCCTTCTATGCTTGTGTAAAGGCTTGCCTTTCGTTTGAAGTGTTGAGGTCTTAGCTCGTCTTTGGGTATGGCGCCTGTAATGATGTATTCAAGGAAAGGTGTTCTCCAATCATGGAGGTGGTTAATATTCATTACATGTAATAAGTCAGTGCTTGGTTTTTTTAGCGAAAGTTGTGTTAATGTGGATGCTTGTGTGTCTGCCTTAGTGGCTGCGAGCTTGGATAGTACATCTGCTCTCACATTTTTTCCTCTATTGACATGCAATATACTAAATGAATTGAATTTTGAAATTAGATCCTTTGCTAAGAGCCAGTATTGCTCAAGCAACGGATCTTTTACCTGGAACTCTCCTCGGATTTGTTGGACCACGAGGAGAGAGTCGCAGTGTGCTGTCAGGCTTTGTGCTTGGAAGCTCAGGGCGAGTTTGAGTCCTGCAATGAGGGCTTCATACTCGGCCTGGTTGTTGCTTGCTGGAAAGTGGAATTGGAGGGCCTGCTCGGCTATTACTTTGTCTCCTTCTTTGAGGATTATTCCTGCTCCGCTTCCTTCTTGGCTCGACGCTCCATCAACGTGCAGTTCCCAAGACTTGTCTTGTTCATCAGTTGTCATTTCTGAGATAAAGTCGGCCAATACTTGTGCTTTTAGGGCCGACCTGGGTTGGAACTGAATGTCAAATTCTGAAAGTTCGATGGACCATTTGGTGAGGCGTCCGGCCAGCTCTGGTTTTGTCAGTATTTGTCTTAATGGTTGGTTTGTCCTCACTATAATTGTGTGGCTCTGGAAGTAGTGTCTTAATCTTCTTGCTGTGATTATTAGCGCCAAGGCGAGTTGTTCTATCTTCGGATATCGTTGCTCTGTCGGTTGCATGACTCTACTGACGAAGTATACTGGCCGTTGTATTTTCCCTGTTTCGATCACAAGGACCGAACTTATAGAATAATTTGAAACAGATAAATATAAATGTAAAGGTTTACCGGTTTCCGGCCTTTGCAGGACGGGTGGTGCTGATAGGATGGCTTTGAGCTCGGAGAAAGCTTTCTCGCCCTCCTCTGTCCAGTGGAATTTCTTGTTTCTCGATATTGTCTGGAAAAGGTGGTATGATCGGTTTGATGCTGCGGGTAGAAACCGAGATAACGCGGCTATCCTTCCTGCTAGTTGTTGCACCTCTTTTATTGTTTTAGGGCTTGCCATATTTAGTATTGCCGAGCACTTTTCGGGGTTTGACTCGATTCCTCTTGACGTAAGCATGAACCTGAGGAACTTCCCTCCTTTTACCCCAAAGGCGCACTTTTCTGGATTAAGTCTCATATTGTAGGTTCGGATCTGTTTGAATATCTCGCTGAGGTCGTCACAGTGTGATATTTCCTTTATCGTCTTGGCAACCATGTCATCTACATAGATTTCCATGTTGCGTCCTATTTGGTTATGGAAGACTTTGTCCATTAAGCGTTGATAGGTTGCACCTGCATTCTTTAAGCCGAATGACATTACTCGATAACAAAAGTTTCCATGTTCAGTTATAAACGCTGTCTTGCTTTGGTCTTCTGGATGCATGAGTATTTGATTATACCCGGAGTATGCATCCATGAAGCTTAAGCTTTTGAACCATGATGCATTGTCTACAAGCTTATCTATGCATGGTAAAGGGTAGGCATCTTTAGGGCATGCTTTGTTTAAGTCTGTAAAATCGACGCACATGCGCCATTTACCTGAGTTCTTTCTTACCATTACCATGTTTGAGAGCCATGTGGTGAAGCGGATTTCTCTGATGAAGTTGGCTTGTAAGAGCTTACTCGTTTCTTCTAGGGCTGCTTTTTATTTCTCTGCTCCTAGGTTCCTTTTCTTCTGAGCTATAGGTCGGCTTGCTGGGTTGGTGGCGAGTTTGTGACAAATGACGTCTAGACTTATTCCTGGCATGTCCGCTGGGGTCCAGGCGAACAGGTCAGAGTTGGCTCGTAGTAACTTTATGAGATCCGACCTTTCTTGTTCTTGTAGCGCTTGACCGATGTATGTTACCTGTTCTGGTTTTGATGTCAGTTGGATTTTCTGAAGCTCGTCTGTCGGTTGAGGTCTTTCTTGTGTGTCTCCCCGGGGGTCAAGCTCGGTTAGGGATAGGACTTCCTCCCTAGTTTGTACTGCTTTTACCTCGTGTTGTTTCTGTCTCGTGTCCGACCTTTTTAGGCTAGAGTTGTAGCATTGCCGAGCTTGTTGTCGGTCTGAGTTGATTGTTGCTATTCTGCCGTCCTGTGCCTGAAACTTAACACATAGATGAAAAGTTGATATCACTGCTCTGAACATGTTCAGAGCAGGTCTCCCGAGAATAATATTGTAGGGACTAATGCAGTCAACTATCAGGTATTGTATATCAAGGGTTCTGGATAATGGATTTTCACCTATTGTCGTTTTTAGCCATATATACCCTTTTATCGGTACCCTTTCTCCGGAGAACCCCACTAGTTCTCCGGATGAGGGTTGTATTAGTTTTTCAGATAAGTTCATTTTTAAAAAGGTAGAATAAAAGAGAACGTCTGCACTGCTACCTGGGTCTAAAAGGACCTTTCTTACCAATAGATCGCCTGTCTGGATGGAGATTACCACTGGATCGTCTAGGTGTGGGGCGGTCGAGCATATGTCTGTTTTGTTGAAAGTGATTTCTAGATCTGGCGTATCCTGATTGTTTAGTGGTGCTGTTCCTTTGATGGCCAGCATAGCTCGGTAACTACGTTTCCTTGCCGACGTTGTTTCGCCGCCTCCGGCGAATCCTCCAGATATGCAGTTTATAATTGCTTTGGGTTGGTTACTATTTGACCATTTGTTGGTTTCTTTGTTGACTGAGGTCGGTTGTCGTTCCTCCTTGTCTCTATCACCTTCTTTATGTTTCCTTCCTTCAATGTACTTGTCTAGTAGGCTTTACCGAGCAAGTCTCTCCAAGAGGTCTTTGGCTATTATGCATTCGTCGGTCGTGTGTCCGTATTTCTGGTGGAAAGCACAGTGTTTGCTTTTGTCTACGAACCTCTGGTCTTGATAGCTACCTGCTCTTGCTGGAGGTTTTATGATTTTGGCATTGAGTATTTCTTTGATTATCTTTTCCCTTCTCGTGTTGAATCTGGTGTAATTGTCGAATTTCGGAGTAGGTTTGAATGGTTTGCCTAGATCTTTGTTGTGAGTTGACCTTGATATTCGGTCCTCTTCTCTCCTGGGTCTTCTTTCCGTTTTATTGGCCTCACGCAGTTCTTTGATTTCCATTTGTCCGGCCGTCCTCTCCCTGAACTCCTCCAATGTCCTCGGTTTGGTGATCGCGATTGTCTCTTTAAACTTTCCAAGTCGGAGGCCGGCCTTAAGTGCATGTAGGTGGACAGCAGGATCTAGGTCGGGTATCTCCATTGTCGCCTCTGCAAATCTGGTCAGATAGTCCTTCAAACTCTCCTGAGGACCTTGGCGAATTGTGCCAAGGTAATCCGATCCGTGGACGTATATTCGTGCTGCAGCAAAATAGTCGATGAAAGACTTTGCCAATTCTTCGAAAGAAGAAATCGAACCTGCAGGTAATTTCGAAAACCAAAGTAAAGCGGCTCCGTCAAGGTAAGTCGGGAAAGCTCTGCAAAGTACAGGTTCATTGTTAGGGCCGTTAAAAAACATCATAGACTGAAATTTCTTAATGTGAGCCCGGGGTCACCAATCCCCTTATAGGGCTCAAGTGAGGAGGGTAGTGTGAAGTGTTTTGGCATTTGGAAATTCGTGATCTCCTCAGAAAATGGATTATCCAAAGTTAGTCTCTCCTTCGGGGGGTTGGCGATTAATAGGTCAGCCACGCCTTGGGATGAGCTTTTGGGATTGCCTTCATCCCGTTTGTTGGCGTTATTTTGTGCTAACAGCTCGGCCAGTCTCTTGACCTCTGCTTGAAGTTCAGCCATCTGGGCCATAAGTTCGGCCTGTGTGAGCTGGTGGACTCCGTTGTCGGCCATGTCTGGAGATCGTGTGATCTGAAAAAGAAAACTCAAGAGGTAGAAATATAAAGGAAAAAGGTGAGGTTAGTTTTACGGGGCCCCACGGTGGGCGCAAATGTTCCGTCCTGAGTGAACCGAGGTAAGTGGTCGTCCTTGAGAATTGTTCGCTCTCGGCGGACTTACACGTCGGCCAGTGATGACTTAGTGAATATTCCTCGGATGCCTCTTGAACACGGCGGCGGGAGCACCTGCAAAAAGCACTCCGACGCTCAAGTAAGAATATGGGTTTTTTTCAGAGAGTAAGAGTAATAATTAAGAGTCAGAAGATGTGACCACTAGGGATTATGGTTTTAGTTGTTTTATAGGCGATAGGTGTGAGTTAGTTGCGATGTATATGGTCGGCTTTGTTGTTAGTATCTTTCGGTTGTGAGGAGTCATGGCCCATTTTTCTTAGTGGATTCTGTTATCATAGATCATGGTTTGGAAGATAAAGCTGGCTCAGTCAGAAGTTACCGTTGCCGAGATTTTAGGTCGGTTTTGGTACTGGATGATGTACACGTCAACAAGGATGATTAAAACGAAGAACAGAAACCATCATGTTGCTTCACTACTAACTTAGCATTCCCTACATTTACCGAACATCAAAATGTGACAATACTTTACAAGCTATCAATATGCCTATCTGTGTTTTAGCTATTCCTTTTTTACATTAACCCATTCCTTTTCATTTATATTGATACACGTATCCTCCAAGGAACTTCAGCAATTTTAACATGCTATTATTCAGGATTTTTACTTTACATGTACTTCATTCACTAGCAAAAGAATAAATAACTACTAGGAAACTATAAACATGATGCCACCATGGTTTTGAAAATCGGACTGAATTGGTCGGTCAAACCAGTCCAACCAAAAACCAAAAATCTTTTCGGTTCAATCCAACAAGAGAAACTGCTATTTTAAAAATTGTTAAACCTGCCAAAAACCAATCGGTCGGATCAAACTAAGACCCAACCAGTTTATATGAAACGACATCATTTTGGGTTTGTTACGAAGTTACACACCGAAATGCCCAACACCCTTCTCCATTTCTCCTCTGCACAAAATTCCTTCAAAACTCAAGAAATCCTAGCCATCTAACCTCCACCACCGCCGCAGCTGTTATTCTCACTACCACTGTTCGTCGCGCTCAGGATCTTCCGTCGTCATCTGGTCATCATGCTCCAACCCTTCACCTCATTTACCAATTGCAGCTCCTTCCTCAAGCTTGACGTGCTCCAACCCCTCATCCTACTCAGTCACCCTTCGTCCGCCGTCCGTCGTCGTGCTCATTGCCCGGTTGCCGTCTTCTGTCGCGCTCAACCGCTTTCCCTCGTATTTTGCTCAGATCTCCTGATTGCCTGGTTCTTCCTTTTTTTTTTTTTGGTTCAGAAACCACTTTGATTATTAATTATTGATTAACTCATTGTTGTTGTGGCCACTGTTTGTTCTTTTTAACTTTTTGTTCAAAAACCAATTTGAATGATCATTGATTAGCTCTGCCGCTGCTACGCTCATTCTTCATTTTTTTTTTTGGTTCAGAAACCACTTTGAATGATTATTGATCAACTCTGCTCATTGTTGTTGTGCTTGTTCTTTGTTTTTTTAATTTTTGTTTAAAAACCACTTTGAATGATTATTGATTATCTCTGCTCACTGCGGCTGTGTTCATCTTTCTCTGGTCACTGCTAATACTCTGTTTTCTTCACTACTGTGCTGTTTGTGCTGTGCTGTTGGAAAACCTTGTTAAAATTATGTTGTGATGTGCTTTTTTTGTGTTATCCATTTTTTATTCACTAATCATTAGGAACCTATTTTAGCTATTATGAAAATTGTAATGCTGTTTCAATCACCAGATATGCAATAACAAAAGGAAACTACAAATCCTGTTATCTTTGATTCAATCTGATGCACCTGAGTCTGGCATTATGTTTGTTGGCGAACAGGTATATCGAGAATCCTCCTCCTCACTCTTTCTCAGTTGGTTTATGTAATCTGTAAGTTGTGCACTATGCATGCAGTCTGAGAAGTCCAAAAAGGCTTGAAATGCTCCATCAACATACCTTGTCATTGACTTTTTGAAAACATCATATGAAGGGCCTTTAGATATTGTCCTGCTCGAGGATGACATGAATTTCCACTCGAGCGCAGTTTCATTGTTGGTAAGTTCCTTCCATTCAGTAGCATAAGAATAAGTATCGAGTTCAACAAAGGATGTACAAGTGTTTGATTCAGGAGGTAAGAAAAAGGAGGTGGATATTTGCTTGTAGCAACAGATATAGCTGCTAGAGGAGTTGACCTTCCTGAAAGTTATAAATTATTAATATATTTTATGAATTGTAATTTTAAGTATGGATGACATTTTGAGGTTTAAATTAAACTATAATTATGTTTAGTGGATTTATTTATATTTTATTTTATAAAACGGTTATTCCGGTTAAATCACGGTTGAACCGGTTGGACCAGTTTCAATAACTAAAATAGTTTGATGACCGGTCCAGTTTTCAAAACCTTGGATGCCACTGTTCAAGTTGGCAAAATTTGCCGCATTGCTGAATTTACAGACATACACTGTCAAAAAGACTATTTCCCCCCTTGTAGTGAAACTATTTCACAATAAACATTGACTAATTTCCTGAAGAATATTTAAATTATCAATACGTTTAATTACTCTATTACTCTCTATGAAGTTACCTTAACTCTGGTCCACATTATAAACTCAAAATAGAGCATATACTCACCTAAAGCTTTGTTGAACCTTCTAAGGAAGAACTGAGGGGTTGGTCCTTTAACACGATAGTTGGCAATCGATCGATGTCCCAACCAAGAACTTTACAGATGACCTGTGAATAAGCTCTGTGAGCTTGCTTCCTTTTTGTCCTTTTTACCGAAGTAGAATGCTGAAGTAAAGCGATGCAATCCTTAAACTTCTTCCACACCTTCTTTCCTATGGCTCCACAAACTAAGCAATAAAAGTCTCCTTTGCTATTGTTGTTTTCATAATATATCCTCAAGTCACTGTCTTCTGTAAACAAACTCAGAAAGAACTTGAAGTCCTCATGTTTTTCGGGAGAATGATCTGACACATCATCTTCATCCTCTTCATTGCTGTCGTCATCATCAGAGTCAGAATCAGCATTAGCAACTAGGTATTTTTTATAAGCTTTTAATGCCTTCTGCTGCAATTGCTGCACTGCCACATTGGCTTGCTCTTCTGCTGAAAGAGAGCTAATGCAATGAGATGAGTTGGTTTTGAAGAGAGGCCAAACTAATGCAGTTGAGGATGAATCGCTATTGGAATTTTTAAAAACCCATCCAGCATTAGAATCAGAATACTCAAGAGATGCCTGCAGGTTATATTTTGAGATAAGAAAAAAAAGCTTTATTATTTATTTAATACTTAAGTGAATTACTAGGAAGCGTAAACTCCCTAAATGATGCGATAATGCTTAAAAAAAAAGAGCCCTGTCAAACCACAATAAAACACATTTGTATGAGGTCTGCAGAAAATGGCACTATCACATTCCTAACCAATAACTAACTAGGTTCCTGATTTATGCCTCTACAAAACATTAAAATAAAAGAAGAAAAGAGAATTAAGACAACACTCACTGTTTCCTTCAAAGCTTCAAAATAACTTGTTTGAGCAATCCTTTAGAACTCTATGATATAATCTTGTTCTACTTGCTAATCTTTGAAGTTTCATTTTTATTTGTCTTATTCTTCGTAGTACTTTAGTTAGGTGGAAAAAGAGGCATGTTTAGATCCTTACCCAGTGGATTCACCAACTTTATCCCCGTGGAATCATAGAAAAGGAGAAGGGGACAGCCTGAATGAGAATGGTGGAGTAATAGAGATGATGAACAGAGACAATGACTAAAAAAGTGGTCAGTGGGGAGAAGCAAACAAACACCAAAAGATGAGGAGGCTAAGGCACAGAAATGGGAAACTGTGTTGCTACACCTTAATTTTGATATCTAAGGATAATAGATATGCACTAAAATAATTAGTGAGAAAAATGTGACATTGCCAAATAACACTTGGTGAAAGGAGCACCTGAGAAATGCCAGGCAACCAAAGGATAAATTTGATCATAATACATAGCAAGAATTAATTGTTTTAACTTTTTAGTAGACTATGATAAGAAACATATAGAATCAAGTAAACATAATTAGAAGGAAATAACATGCAACCTGGACCTTGAGTAAAATAGTCTCCCGCAAGCCTATATAACCTTGGCCACATGTATGAGGAACCTGATATTCAGGAATAAGAGTTGAAGTGGAAAAGAGTTAAACCAAATGAAGGAAAGGCACTCGTGACACCCCCCCGCGCCCCCTCTTCTCTCTCTCTCTCTCTCCCCTTTTTTCTCTACCCCTTCCTCTTTTAAAGATGAAAAAAGTTTGACAAAGTTCACCAATTGACCAACCAAAGTTTGAAAAACTTGCCATATTTTAGTGAAGTTTGTCACTCTTTTTCTGATCATTGTTTTCTTTTATTATTTTGGCAGTGGCGGGTGGGGTTGTTGTTGGTGGTGGTGGAGTGGGGAGCAGTAGTGCTTTCTTTTAGTCGGAACTAGAATTTTTCAACTACCAAAATGGTGGTTCAGTATACTCTATAAATTGATCTAAGAGCTTGCAAGAATGAGTTACAAGAAGAAAATAACAATAAACAGGAAAAATAAGTATCGCAGTTCAAGAGATCATTTCTCTCCCTCTGTAGCACTACGACGTTGCCGCAACTACCCAAATTCCAAATGATTTCATATTTTGGGATACGTCCCTTGATTTTCTTCCATTTCCTTATATAACTCCCTCCTCCTACCAATAACAGAATAGAAATCTATATCCATCCTGTTACTAACTTGCTACTTAAACAAACGTTTGTCACACAACCCTTCACCCATGTGTTGCATTTCACTCTTCACATAAACCGTACTTACAACTAAGCCTCTAACCATAATTAACTAGGCACTAATAACCACAAAAGTTTACATCTTCGGATATCTATGTTATGCTACAAGAAAACAGCTTTATCATTGTGTTTGTGGGTGCTTTGTTTTCCATCATAATCCACTTTCTCCTTTGGGTTACCAGCACCTTAAAATTTTGTTGTTTTTAGTATCAAAATACTAGTTTGTTTTGATCTTCTACACTCTGCCAACATTAGATATTGGGATCCACATATTGCCATATAAAGAAAACTTAGTCTTAAAACACCTTAGTCAGCTGAAAAACATCAAAGCAACAAACCTTTCCATGCATAAAGAATGAGCCAGTTCAATTTATGCTATTAAAGAAACACACTGGACAAGTTAAAAATGATAACAAGTATGGTGGAGGTCTCACCTTAGTCATTGCTCCACCCTCTCCACTTTCAAATCTAATGTCCAAAATCTTTTCGTCAAGATTCTCGTCCTTATTATCAAGATCTTTTTCAATCATAGAACACTGCACACAAGACAATTAAAGGACAGTTTATAACCACATGAAAATATGCAAAACCACTTTTCTAAGTTCTAATATAATTTGCCACCAGTTTCTTCCCCAAGCTAAATAAATAATGAAAGGTCTAAACAACTAACCCCAACAATACTCTGTTCAACTCCGTTCACACACTCCTCATCCGGTTGATCATTAGTCTCCATAGACACAACCTTACCATTTTGCTTGCAGGTACCACCTTCTCCATCATCAGCATTTTCCTTAACCTCATCCTGCATTGTTTCAAACTCCACCAAATCAAAACAAAGACTAGGAGAAAACAAAAATCAAATCAGCGGAGCATACTACAACCATTGAATGCAAAGCCATAGTTACATGGAACGCAATATGTAATATGTGGAATATATGCATGACGTCCCGATATGCTTACGCTATCTAATTGGTGAATTCATGTAACTATTACCTCTGAGTTGGATGGCATGATCTTCAAATTGGACCCAAGAGGCTCTCCCTTCATTGCAATCACCGGAAGCTGATCAATGTCCCAACCCAATACCTTGCAAACCGCCTGCCCAAAAGCCCTATGAGCCAGTTTCTTGACCGTCCTCAAGACAGACTTGGCATGCTGAAGAAGGCCAACACAGTCCTTATACTTCTTCCCAGAATTCTTCTTCCCAACCGCGTCGCAAACCAAGCAGCAAAACTCGCCGTTCTCGAAACGCCTTTGGTAATAGCTCCTCAATTCATCATCCTCCTTGAAGATCCTCAAAAAGAACCCCTCATATTCTTCCAACTCAGCATCGTCGTCGTCGTCATCGTCATCATCACAATCATCGTCATCACCATTCAAGATGAAGCCCCTTAAAGCTTGGGACGCCTTGTTCTGAGCTCGCAAAGCCCCAAGCCTCTCCTTCTCCTCGGGAGACACCGCAGGGGCCTCTAACCGGGGCTTCTTGGGTGCGGGCCAGCCCGTCGATGGCGGGTCAGACGGAGCCGGACATGGCCACTCCAAACCCGGACTCCGTGGTCGGTCCCTCGCCTTATTCTTCTTGTTCTTGTTCTTCTTTTTCTGGTTGTTTGAGGTGGGTGGGAGTGATCCGGTGTGCGCAGGTGCAAGAGGTATGGGTGGGGGATGTTGACGATGAGGGTTAAGGTGCCAGGGGGACACATTGAAATAGGGATTAAGGGGTTTAGAAATGTGATTTTCTGACGCAAAGGGAATGGTGTTGTTGTAGAGTTGTGTTGGAGTTAGAATAGGGTTTGGCGGTGGTGGAGCTTGGGGAGGACCTTGGTGCCACAGAGAATGGAGGTAGATGACTTCATCTATCAGTCTTCGTTCGTCATAGGGATTCATGTTTGCGCCTCCTGCTGTCTGCACTCTACACAGACAGTGCACACACAAGTGCTAAATTGCGAATATAACAAAGGTAACAAAAATCAACGTTTTATTTTTGAAATTCGGCAAACAACGGTGTTCTTTCAAACGGTGGAATGTTGGGTGTTTAGTATGAAACGATTTAATTTGGGGGAGAGTGATCAGACTCTAATTTTTGAAAGGGGTACAAAGCAGATTTCAAAAAACGAACCTTTCAATTTCTAGCACTATGTTTGGATATAGCAAAGAAAATAATAGGGAAGAAAAGAAAAAATAGAAAAAAATAAAGTTATTTGTTTATTATTTGAATAAAAAAAATAGATAAAAAAAATAATTTTTTTTGTTTAAATAATAAAAATAAAAAATAAAAAATTATAATAATATAAAATTATATTAATAATTTTATAATAAAATAAAATATAAATATTTTTATTTATTTATATTTTATAAATATTATAATTTTATATATTTAATTTAAATTATTTATCTAATATATATATAATGTTTAAATATGAATTTTTATTATAATAATATATTAAAAATATTAAAATTAAATTTATATTGATAATTATTAATAATAATAGAACTATGAATAATATTGTAAATATATAAAAGATAATATTTTTTTGTTTTCTTATTTGTAATGGAGAGAAAAAATTTTTAATAGTACTCACACCAAATATTTTTTTTATTTTTTTTAGTATCCAAACAAAAAAAAATAAAATTTTTATTTATTTTTTTATTATTTTTTTTATTTTCTCTTAAACCAAACATAATATAAGTATTTTGACTACTTTTGTATTTAAATTTTTTATTTCTAAAGGATTGTACATTGTTGAAGTTTAGGAAAGAAGAGGGGTGAGAAATTGAGGTGGACCTGACGTTAAAACAGAAGAATGAGGTTAATTTAAAAATTTTGTTAAAACAATAAAAAAAATTAAGATTTTGATATTTTTGTTATATAAAATTTATTTTTTATAAATATAATATTAATTTTTTTATTTAATAGATATTTTTTTGTCAGTAAAATCTATTGGTACAAATAATTATTTTTCTATTTAAAAAAAATTAAAAAACTTGTGTCATGAGGACTAAACCTTCCTATTGATCTCCAAATTTGACGGTGCATTAAATTAATTTTCAAAGCGTGCAACATCTTGATGGTGTCTATTATCACAAAGAACAAAGTGAATTCTATCTATAAAAAATTAAAATTTAATTTTGATGTTCTGCTAATATAAAGTAATTGAAAAAATTACGAAAAGTACCTATGAAGTTTACGAACGTTGACAAAAGTACCCATAAATTAAGGAAATTAACGCTGTGCCCATGAAAGATGGGTTCCATATGACAAAAGTATCCAAATCGTAATTTTTTGTTGATTTTTTAATAAAATTTCTAAACTACCCTACACTCAACCTCAACTCACTTTTTCAACCTTTCATAACTCAATTTGCACCAACTCTTGCCATGGAGTCCAAAACTACTCATACAACAAACCAGACCGAAATCAATGGTAGTGGTGGTGGTGATAGAGGATCGGACCTCAATCGATTAACTCATAAGTTTATAATCCATACCCAAACCAAATTAATCAAACACAAAAAAATCTCAAAACATAAAATTTTTTAAATTCATTCATCCAATTTCAATTCACTTTAGCAAAACTAGAAATAGAAAAAGCCATCAACCATAAAAAATCAACAAATTCATTTATCCAATTTAAAATTTATTTCAGCAAAAATCAGAAGTAGAAGTAGTCATCAACTGGATCTTCTGTAAATCAATCTCAGCCTTCATAAAAAATAGAAACAGATTTAAAAAAAACAGAACAGTATCATTTTAGTAGTAACTAAATCAATTTCTGAAAAGAAGAAAAATAAAATAAAAATATTTTAAAAAAAGAAATACATTTTTCTTCGCCGACCGACTGTAACATCGTCAATGGTAGAACCTCCATCCACAGTGCCGCCTCCCTTTCTTCTTTGATTTCTCTTTACCGAACCCGCTTTCTGCATGCAAGAGTACCACGAGCCCTCTCTCTTCTTAGGTGTGCGACGACGGTGTTCTCCTCGGCTGGATCAGACGCGCCACGACGACGTTCTCCTCGGCTACAACAGGCGCGCCACGGCAGCATTCTCCTCAGGTTGGGTCACAGGTGTGCGATGAAGGTGTTGTAGTCACCTTAATAGTGAGAGGGAGAAGCAGTGAGAGGGGAAGAGATTGGCGGTAATGGAGTAGGTGGGTGGCGGACGGCAATGAGGAGGTAGGAGGAGAGTTTCTGTGACTGTGAGGGTTTTTGAGAGATAAGTGAGGAGAGAGGAAAAAGAGAAGAGAGGAAGTGACGGTAGAATGAGGTTTGGGTGTGGTAGTTTAGGAATTTTATTAAAAAATCAACAAAAAATTAGAATTTGGATACTTTTGTCATACGGAACCCATATTTCATGGGTACATCGTTAATTTTCTTAGTTTATGGGTACTTTTGTCAGCGTTCATAAACTTCATGGGTACTTTTGGCAGTTTTTCCAAAGTAATTTTATGTTAATATCTAATAACATAATATTATATTAATAAAAATAATTATTTTTATATTGATTATATAAATAATCATCTAAAAATATAAATATAATTATATAATTGTATAAAATATTTTAAATTATTAATGTATTAAAAATAAACTCTTATCAATTTTTATTTTCAAATGTCATGATACAATGTATACTTTTGACTTGTAATTTGTTAACATCTAATCAAATCTAGCTACATAGAATAGCTACATAGAATATTAAGTTAGTCTATTAGTCACTAAAGTTCAATTTAGATAAATAGCTTAATTAAGCTGTTTTTGAAAAAATAGTTTAAATAATAAATGATTATATTAAAAATAATTTATAGAAGTACTTGTTTTATAGAAATGTGATAAAAAGTAATAATATTATGAGAGAAGTCATTTTTTTTAAATTTCTCTATAAATTCCTAAATAGTTTTTTAGAAAGCTGCAATTTGATTTTAAAAATTACAACAGGCGTTAGTATTACTACTTTTCATAAGTCAAAAGTTCAAAAAAGTTACTTTTAAAACTTTCCAAACGGGCCCTAAGTGTTTTATTGTAACCAACGAATAAGTAATAAATTGACGAGTAATTATCCAAATTAGTCTCTAAAAATTTTAAAAATGGATATTTTAGTATAAAAAAAAATTTAATAAACACATTAATCTCCAATATTTATCTCCATCAGTCCTTAGTCCATACATGCGAGAAGGATAAAACAATCCTTGAGCAGTAGTGAAACACTGTCATTTTGATATCCTCTCCTAAAGACCTAAACGAAGCATTGCAATTATAGTTCAAACTTCAAAGATATGTATGGGCATACTAGGATCTGACTCAATGGTGCACCAAGACATGACTGAGAATCTATAAACTGCAAAAAAAGCAAGAAAAAAAAGATGACAAGAGACACCCTAAAGAGTAATTCTCCACATATAAGTGATTTTCAATACAAGTCATACAAGTCATTTATATTCACGCTGTTTTATGTTTTTTTTGTGCCTCTTTTTCTTCTTCTTCTTTCTCCGTGCTTCCTCTTCCTCTTCCTCTTCTTTTTTCTCTGTGTCTCTTTTTCTTCTTTTTCGTAATTTTTCTCTCTCGTTATCATCGTCATCAACACCATCTCTTCCTTCCTCTTTTTTTTATTGAAATTTCTTCTCCTCTTTTCGTTTTCTCTTTCTCCTTCATCAAAATCACCAGAAAAAACGAAGAAACATTATTCAAGGTACTGTTACTGTTCTTCTAGATTTTTTTTCTAAATTGTCTCTGTCATGTGCCTAATCCTTAACCAGCAAAACATTAAAAGATTTCAAGAAGAAATATACTATCTCCTTCTATATTGGGTGTATTTCTTAAATCTTTTGGGTGTATTTCTGTAATTGTTTAGTTTATTTCTGTAACTGTTTGGGTGTATTTCTGTAATCCTTTAGATGTATTTCTGTAATCGTTTGGGTGTATTTTTGTAATCGTTCAGGTGTATTTCTGAAGTTCCACCATCTTCAAAACAATTTCAAAGTTTGATTTCAGAAACCATGAAAATAAAAAAAAAACAGAAGGAGATCGAAAGCAAAGAGAGAACGATTTTCCATACAAATCATTCAAGTCATTTATATTCACGCCGTTTTCACGTTTTTTTGTGTGCCTCTTTTTCTTTCTCTGTGTCTCTTTTTCTTCTTTTTCGTAAAAAAGGAAACGAAGATAAAACACGCGAAAATGATTCAGTAACGCGCATGTTAGGCTCAACTTGTAAGACTTGTAAACAAAAATGACTTGTATGTGTAGCACTCCTTCTAAATAAATTTCTAAAATAATTGAAAATATAGCAAAGTATCCAATCAAATACTTTAAAATACAAAAGAAAAATTTTTTTCCTGTTATATACAAAGAATCTTCCTCATAATTTCTTTTGAAGCAAATGGGTCCACGCAATTGGAATTAAATTAGATGAAACATCCAATAAATACTATCAAAATTGAACCTTTATTTATTTTTTTCGCCAAAAAAACGTAGAAGGAATTGAATAAAGAGAAGTAAAGGTAGAAAGAGAAAAATCATAGAAGGGTATGAAATTAGCACCTGAGTTGTGTCTTGCAACTTCGCTTTGTTAGTTTTGTGTGAGAGTTTGGAGGTTGAAGAAGATTCACTCAACTAAAGCATAGTGAATTAATGTGAATGTGTGATAGTAGGATTAGTAGTTATTTCCTTCAATTCTCATCAATGACTAAACAACCGCTATGTCAACACACTGGAGTGCAGAACCACGGAAAGTAGCGGAGGAAGGGGAAGCGTGGTCGATAGAAAAAGAATGCGCGTCGAAAAAGGATCCATCGAGGGCCATAGAGGTGGTGGCCGAGAGGGACTACGATGAAGTTGGTTGCAGGGTATGGGTGGAAGAGGACACCATGCATGGTTCTGTGGGTTGAAGAGAAAGGGGGAAGCGATGGATGAGTCATGCGGGAAGATGCAGAGGAGGTGGTTGCGGAGGCGGTAGAGGAGAGTGGAGAAGAAGGGCTTCGAGGAGAGGATGCAATTCTACGAGGGTTGAAGAAACGCGACTTTTACTCTCCTTCGTCAAGGTTGCATTTTGCTCCATACCCCAAAACAGCATCATGTTGCTGACAGAGATGGGTTTCAATTTGTCCATGAGGGACACATGTACATGTTACCGGACACGTTGGATACTAAACGTATCCCTTCAGAAATTTTCAACAGTCTCAAAGAATGAATTCTCTCAATTTTTTTTAATAATTGAGAGAGTAAAATGTGATCTTTTATCATTAATTTTAAAAATAAAATTAAAAATAAATATAAAAGAGAATAATAAAAAATTAGAGATCATATTTTATATTCTCAATTTTTTTTAACAATTAAAAAATTTTTTTTCTAAAAAATCATGTAAAGAACTTATTTGTCAGCCGAAAAAAACCTTGAGAATGTTTGGTAAATAACCTCCTCGCAAAATATTTTTGAGTCAATATTGAATCCCACAATGACGGTTGACGAAGATGGCTATACAATTCATATCTTCTTTAAAAATATCTCATTATTAATGCAATCAGAAGATTTGAACTATCCTATTTCTCCAAATCAAAACACACCGTCTTATTTCAATTTTTGCTATCTAGCAACATTGTTACCTACTGATAAAAAAAATTCATCAACATAAACAAAAATATATATTAAGGTGCATCATAATAAAAAATAGAAAAAGTCTAGAGGCTAACAACTTTTGTATTTTCTGACCAGCACTTAACCATCAAAACAAAAGTAAGTGATCTCCTACCATTAGATGTAATCTCACACCATTAAAAACACTATTGATGGCTAATTGATGGTTACAAAACACTAAAACTGCTGATCCCTTAGCATTCCTCTAAAAAATATTCCTTAGCATAGATAAAACTCTTTCGACAATGTAAGTATTATAGTATAGCCAGAAAACTTTTCCACAAAAACACTAGAATAACAAATTTCTAAAATCTAAGGTCACCAGAAAAATAAGGATAAAAATCAGGAGATGCAAATGAATGAAATCATTATATAGCCCATATTCCACAAACAACTTTAAAAACTAGACACTTTTGGTGAGAAGTGAATGTTAAATAAATAAAAGATAAATAAATTAACCACAAAAATTACAAAGACATTTCCATTCCACATGCAATTTTGAAATACAAGCCTTAAAAATTAAATAAAATATCATTATTGTATATAAATAAGTGCATTTGAGTTTCGTATGATATTATTAACAAGTAATGTTATTATAAAACTGCAAAATGGAAAAATTTGATGGAAGGAAAACTAATAGCTCGACAAAGTATTTGCTTTCATCTAATGACATTTCATATAGAAGAAAAACAAACAAAAGATTTAATTGATAGAGTTAACCGATTAAGGTAATTATTTGTGTCTAATACCACAATTTAAAATATGGGGCTCATCCATGGGACTTACTCTTACATTTAAGTTTTAAGATCTAACCCTTCAATTTTTTATTTTCATCTTCTTTTCAAGCCCAACAATTAGAATGTATAGCAAGTAAATTAAAGGTTCAAATATATTTTTCAAAAAAAAAAAATTTATTTACAAATTGGGATTAATCAATCCCTAACCAATAAATACAACATTGCGTCGTGTTAGTTCCTTATCAATTTGGGAGTAACAAGAAAGCACTTAACGACTAACACACTAACTTAATATTATAGGCAGATTCAGTTACGTGTTAATAGGGTACAAGATTATTGGCTAATAACAAATCTTTAAATAGAGCTCAAATCTATGTCTTTAATATGTTGGATTGAGAAATATTATAGACAACAAAAAAAAACGACGAATGAACCATATTGTCTCATGGTGTTCAGGGGAATGAATCGAAATGACCTTTCTTATGATCAAAGACCGCTTGTCCTTCGTGATATTAGATAGAAACCAAGTTGGATATTTACTCTTTTTAATTGTAATATAATGGTTCCTGATTTAATGATGGTACCTCCATTACTTAGGTTAGTCTCTGAAACACGACACTTTTACTGAGGTAGATGTTGCAGTGGTTACAAAACTAATTTGATATATAATTTCTTTTATAACCATATCATAATTCTTCAGTTCTTTCTAGATTTTCACAAATATCTCATAACCTCCGACTTTCTTCTCTTAATTCTTCATTTTTCGTTGCATTCGTACTGAAAGTTCCAAAAGAAATTTTATCACAAAATTTTAAATCAATAAACAAGATCTTAACCTAATCAACTTAACAAATGCAACTAGTTCAACATTTGTTGTGTTGTTATGATTATCTCAAACGTAATTCTTTAACCAAATTTAAAATTTATCGAAGGAACCATAAGGATTTGTGTTATATGGAATAACCTCAAATGTAAAATCATTGTCGAATTAAACCTCATGGAGTACCTAACAATAATATGAAAAAATTTCAAGTTAAATACTTACTTGACAAAGTCTGAAATTTAAAATTTGATCACAGTTAAGCAAAACATGCAAATATACATCAATATGTTACTTCTCATCCAACAAATAATCAGTCTATGTCCTTATTGTAATATGTTCCTAAACAAAAACTGAGAAATTGGGTAAAAGTGAGGAGGATTCTCTCTCATTGTTATGTGATGCATAGGCATTTTTAGTAGTTTTTAAGTTTCTTTTTGAATAGTTTTTTTTAAGTTTAATTCAAAGTTCTTATATTTTTAGTAAAGTTTTTATGACTAATCATATGTTTAGAGTTGTTTTAGAATGATTGTGTTTTCAGTCTTTGTTTTAAAAGTAATTAGAATAAAAAAATTAAACAAAAAAACACAAGTGCACTCCTAGGACAAGGAACACAAAGCTGACACTTGACTTAGGGATTTCAAGCCCAGCTGCAGCTGAAGCATGCCCAAGAAACCTCCAAGCCCGGCTTCCAACGTGAAATCTCACTCCCAGGGGTCCAAATCACCCCCAAGCCTGGCGCCCAACCTCCAAGCCTAGATCCTTCAACAAAGTCTTTAAGGGTAGCGCCCAACTTGAGGAATCCAAGTCCAGCGCCTCCCAAATTTCCAACATGGGCGCCCAGCAACAAGTCTCAAAGCCCAGCTTCAATACTCCAAGCCCGACTTCAATTCCCAGAGCCAGGCTTCAAGTGATTTTTCACTTCGAGTGGCCCAAAAGTGCATTCAAGCTCGGCACAATCACCCAAGTCCAGCGCCAAGTCTAGTGTCTTATAGATTCAACCGAAGATTCAAGATTTATTGAATGATTAATTAGCATTAACTTCTTCTAGAAAGATAAGATTAGGTTATTAGGATTTAGTTTTATATTAGATTTGAATTATTGTTTTTATCTATCTTATCCTTCAAAAGATAAGATTAGATTTAGTTTTTGAATTTGAATTCTAGGTTAGAGTTAGGATATAAATAAGTGAACGTATGGTTCACAGGGGAATCATCATCAAGGATCCCTGGATCCTGACCATCATTCGTGCATCTCTCATCTCATTAGTTTAGATTATTTTCTTGATCATGAGTAACTAATCCTCTTTTATGGATTAATAATGCAAGTATTTTCTTTATTTTAATTCATGCTCTTCTACTTTTTCAAGATTGAGTCTCGTTTTTTATCTTTAATGGTTAGAAGTATTAGAAAGTATTATAATTCTATCTTGGATTATGTAATTACTTTAAAAAATTTAATATCGGAATTAGCTTGAAACTCTTTCTTATATGATTTTTAACTTGGCTAGGAATAGTATTTTGAAAGTTATGCGGTTTTAAATAAAAAACGTGCTTAACCTCTTCCATTAATTAGTTGACCAAGAAATTGGCAATTAATTAAGTTAAGAAAAATTGAATTGCCAAGAAATTGGAATTTGGTTATAAATGATTTGCCATGAAAATAATTTTTACATGAGTTAAAGTAAGAAAATATAAGCATGACCTTTTCTAAAAGTTAAACATCTTCGAAACCTTTAACATCTCATTCACTTATTACTTTTCGAAATGCAAAAACATTCTCTTATTCACAAACAAATACTCTTCTTCACTGTTCTTTGCTACTTCAAGATTCATAATCCTCTTACCAAGGTTTGATCGATCTAATTAGAGGTTCAATTAGACGTTACTTGGTTCAATCCGTTAATCCTCGTGGGAACGATATTCATTCACCGTGGTATTACTTAGAGCGATTTGGTGCACTTGCTAATTTTCGAACGTATCAGTTTTGGCTCATCAAATTTTTGGCACCATTACCGGGGATTAATTGAGATTGCAACACACATCTGGTTGAATCACTAAATTAGATCTTGTTTTATTTTTATTTTATTTCCTTTTCTATTATGCTGTTTAATTCTTCTTTGCTTCTTTATTTTCCCTCTTTATTCCACACGATACGTTTGATTTCTTTTGTTTTTGTGCATGCAAGGGAAAAAAGATTGTATTTTCTTTGATCCTGAAATAGAGAAGACACTTGCAATCAAGGGCTAGGAGAGAAGAGGTAGAGAGCATGACAGAGGAGAACAACAATGTGAGAAGGACCATTGGTGATTACACCACGCCTACAACTGATAGCTGCGGAAGTAGCATAGTGAGGCCTACGGTTCAAGCAAATAACTTTGAACTAAAGCCCTCACTAATCCAATTGGTACAGCAAGACCAATTCGGTGGTAGCTTGCAAGAGGATCCCAATATCCAGATAGCAAGTTTTCTGTAGATATGTGATACAGTGAAGAGTAATGGAGTTAGTCGCAAAACCATCCAGCTAAGGCTCTTTCCATTCTCTTTGAGAGATAGAGCCCCACAATGGCTCCAAACTCAACCTTTGGACAACATTACCTCTTGGGAGGATTTAGTTAGCAAATTCCTAACTAAATACTTCACACTTTAAAAGTTGGCCCGGTTGAGAAATGACATAAATTCTTTTTTCCAAAAGAAGGGTGAATCACTCTATGAAGTTTGAAAAATGTACAAAAAGATGCTTAGAAAATGCCCACACCACGCTTTCCCCGAATGGCTTCAAATCTAAATTTTTTATGATGGAGTCTCTCAAGTCTCAAAAATGATGATCGACTCATCGGTAGGGAGTTATTTCCATAGAAAGACTCCTGAAGAAGCATTAGAATTGATAGAAACAGTGGCAGCTAATAATTTCATGTATTCATCCGAAAAGTCCACTAAAAAGGGTGTGATGGCATTAGACATTATGAATGCAATTCTAGCACAAAATAGAATCATGTCCCAATTGTACTCGTATGATTAGTTATGAATACTATCTAATTATTTTTTAAATTTTTTTTACTATGAGTACGAACATTTGACGAATATTTGATAATTATAAATACTCCCTCGCTGTTCGCCAAATGACTAGGCAAACTGCATGCGAACTTTTGGTTCGCCGAGTAATTAAGTGAACTGTGGTAAATCCAAAAAAAAAAGATACTGATAATTATAGTCAAAATGATTTTTTTTAAAAATAATGAATTTTTTTTCATTTATTCCAGAAAGAAAATCCTTATTAGATATATTTAATCTTAACTATTTAAATTAATCCGATGGCTATTAAAGCATTCTCACATTCTCGTATAAATCTCATTCTCATAAGATATATTTCATATATATAATGACTTTTATTGGATGAAAATTAATAAATCGATGTGAGTTTTTCGTTGTGTGGCGAGGTCTTTTGTTGGCTTGAAAGAATGGCTATCGGGATGTAATTTATAAAACGAATCGCTTGGGGCAAGGCTTTTCTCTCAGTTCAAATGAGAATCCTCATGTGTGTAGTGTTTATCATAATCTGGTTTTTAAGATTTACGAATTTTTTTACTTTTGGAATTGGAAGACAAATGTGGTGTTGGTGCAGCGAATAACAAGTCGTGCAAGGATGATATGACAAAATATGCCGTTAGCATCAAGATCCCGTATCTAGAATGGTTAAATCTTAAGAAAATCTTGGATAAACTACCATTTCTACCCATGAAAGTTTAGAACGCTGACAAATCTACCCACAAAAAAATGAAATTGACTTTATACCCATAAAAGATGGACTTTTGCAAACAAAACTCTAACTTCTAAATTTACTCCACGCCACTACCCCAATCCCAAATCCTACAATCACCCTCTTCCCCAACTACCAACATCTTTGCCGGCATCACCATTACCACAGCTATCATCACCACGCTTCCTCCTCCCTCCACCTCTTCGACCCCGACCTCAATCGTAGGCTCCACTTTTCCCTCACCTTCCTCCCTTTTCAAAACTCTAATCCTGTCGCCTCTTCCCCTTCTGTTTCATCCTTCAAATTTAGCACAAATATCCATTTCATAAATTTCAAATTCCATGAACTACTAACTCAAAACACACTACAGTTTTTCTCCTCCTCCAAAGCTTCGAAAGATCAAAATTTGATTATGGTTTTAGTGTTAAATCAAAAATGGATAACGAAAAACAAGAGAAGAGATGAAGAGTTTGATGAGTACCATTACAAAATCAGGCGTTGAACCGATAGGTGATGGTCCTCACCAAACTTGCGACCCTCTATTTCTTCGGCGACAACAACCACCACTAGATGAAATTCTCCTCCGACCTTCCCATGAAGCCATGGAGTCAAATCCTCATCGTAGACCATATCCTCACACTTTGCAATGTCGGCTTGCCATGGCTGATGGAGGTCCCGCGACGGTGTTAATGGTTGGTGGGTTGAAGTCGTCGTTCTCGCTGAACGCGTCATGCTCGATGATCTTGATTCTGCGGCTTAATTTGATGACGATGGAGTCGGAGGAGTCAGAGAAGATGGCGCCAAAGATATTCTGGTACTTAAGAGAGTCCAGCAAGTTCAAGGTTTTTGAAAGCGAAGACAAGGTTTGCTTCTCGGTGGAGCGGACTGAGAAGAAATTGACGTTTTTTGGACCAGTTCGGGAGCAGTGGAGGAGGTGGTGGTGGTAGTGGTGATGATAATGGTGGTAGTGATAGTGGTAGGGTTTCAGATTGGAGAAGTGGTGTAGAATAAAATTAAAAGTTAGAGTTAGGTTATATTAGAGGGTAGTTTGAGAATTTTATTTAATTTTGTTGGGTTCGGATAGTTTTATCTGCAAAAGTTTATCTTTCATGAGTATAAATTCAATTTTTTTTTGATAAATTTATCAGTATTCTGAACTTTCATAAATAGAAAGGGACACTCTACTATACAGATTAAAGTTGTATAGAGAGAGAATATAAATTCTTTTTATAGTTGTTTTTTATTATTTTATTATTGTTTAAACTGTGGGTCCTAATTTTTTCAATCTCTCTTTTATCCCATGAAAGAAAAGATATGTAAACTTACATCTTTACCATATAATTCACCAATAGAAATAGTAATTTATCTTTAAAGAGCCCTTCTTTATAATATTACACTTAATCCTTAAACTTAGTTTCTGTATTTTATTTTTTGTTTTCTTTCTTGTTAAATAATAAAAAAAAGAAGTCATGAAACTAAATAAGTGCATAAATTTAATACAAATGTCCGTGATACTCATCCGTTGTTATTCTTATACACAACTATAAAATGGAACTCGATTAAAATATTTTATTGAGTCCGCTAGGGAGATAATGAAATATGTATACAATGGCTACAATGGGCTGTTTATAAGGCCCAATTTAATTTAAAAGAGGAAATTAATCCATCAATAACCCTAATTAATTTATGACTGTTTATTTAACCACACCATAAAATTTTCTCTATTTACATTTTTCCCCAAAATCCAATTACAGTAGGTTGTAGACGACTCAATCCTTATCCAAAACCCTTGCAATTCCTGGAGAGACCTTTGACCAAGGAAGACCCGTTAGCGCCTCAAACCCCAACTGCGGAAGGCGAACAGGAGAATGAAAGCGCCCTCACCGTGGCAGTCAAGGACGTCGCCTGTTTGCTCGTAAACACCCCGCTGTGACTGCCACGATCTGCCCCCTGTCGTGACCGACACCGTTTCCGTCCGTGCTCCGCCTCGTATCAGAACTGAGGGAAGAGGAGCGCTCACGCTGGAAAGGAGCAGCATCACAGTTCTACTCGGGTGGGCGACGTTACCGCTGACCAGCTGAACATCTGATCGGAGGAACCCAGCCGCGTGCTCGTCAACGGGTCACCGGAAAGCACATCGAACATCATCACCAGGAGAATCCCAACCATCCAAGGTAAGTATGTGGCGATGTTCATTTTTCTTAGGGTAAGCGCTGTTGCCTGTTGTATTATAGATGGATTTTGTTGATGATATGAGTGATCAAGCAAGGTGAAAAAGCATCTGGTGCGATGGTAGCGTCCCGGAGATTGTGGAGTATGTAGTTAATTTACGTTGTTGCAATGCATGATGATTTAACTTTAGCGTGGGAAAAGGATGAAAAAGTTTGTTGGTTTTGATTTCATATCAGTTTAAATTAAAGTTTATTCTTTTTTTTGTCTGTTTCTGTGTGGACCATGTGCATCTAATGTGACGTTTGATTGGTTGACCATTGTTGAAACTTGGTTGATATTTGTCGGATGGTTACTTTAGTAGGATATTGGATGGTTAGTCTTGCAAATTTGGCATAGTTTGGACAATTTCCGATACTGACTGTGTTTATCTTGTGACTTTAACCGAATAATTACCTGAAGCATTAAAACAAACTCACTATCCCAGGTTAAAGCTTTCTACAAACTCACTATCCCAGGTTCAAGCTTTCAACAACACAAGCGTGCTAACCTGGTAGGAGGTGAATCCCTTTTGTTTATTTTGCTAACCTGCCTAAATGAATGAATCTGATTGGAAAAGATGGTGTAGTGTAAAAGACATTTTCATAGATTTCCAGTCATGTATGATGTATCATCACATCAGCAATGTTAACATTTTTTCATACCCACTGTACATGGTCATCCATATGAAATCAATATTATGTGTTTGTAACTTTGTATTTGATTAAATTATTAAATAAAGGTCATATGAATTTGTATACCTATGCAGGTTTTAAATCCAAGCAGGCCAGTGATTTTTATTGATACTGTTTTGTAGGTATCATTTTTTCTTTTTCATCCTTTATTATGAAATTCACAGTATTTATAGATCTATATTTCTTTTCTTTAGACATGTTACCCGCCTTTGGGGGTAAGAGATCAGAAGCTTGTCAGTAGTCCAGTTGAAGCTCATATAATTGCCGAGGTATGCCATTTTCCCTATGATACTGTCAATAATTCTCACAAAATTTCTTAGATAACAACTATGTTTATCTTGGGTGCATTTTATACTTTGTAAACGGTCTTGTTTATTATGTCATTCATTTTTTATTAATGTACACGCTTAATTTATATATTTGTTTTTGCATGCTTCTTGACTATTAAGTAAACAATTCAATTCTATATGCCTAAATCTGATTACATATGAAGTGAATAGCTATTTTGTGAATCAATTATTTGCATGTCCTCTTGTGAAGGAAGTAAATAATATCTGGAGCTCCCTAGCTGATGAATTGTTTGAAAGTACTTTTCCTTGATGATTGGTATGCTTGTAATTGATGGCTATGCTCTTCGTCTTCTTTTGTTAGTGATATTTGTAAACAATTTGAGTAGTCGCTGTAATAGAGTATTGGATGGTTGGTGTGTTTGATAGACATTCCCCATGGTTATTTGGATAAGTAGTTAAGTGTGTGGATGGACAGTTATATTTTGTATTTGCTGATAAATGTGTTCATGAATTAGTTTTTCATCTTAATTTTAGATGGTAACTAACAGGAAGTTTTGAGGTTTGATCTTAATTATAGATGGACAGTTATAATCCTTGATGCCAATTTTTTCATATCTGCCTCGATGCATCGGTGCTGTATTCTCGTGCCATATAGCTCCAATAAATTAGGTTACATCAATTGGCATGTAATATTATGATATCATTCATGTAATTTGGCTACAGGTCACCTGCCGCTTCTGTAAGAGTTAACGACTTAGGTTTCAGGGGGCTATTGAGTGAGTAAATTACCACGCTGCTCGAACAAATTAATCTATATACCGGTTGAACTCAAACTTAGATGGGTAAAAAGGTATCACATAGATTACATGAATAAATGAACATATGGGAGTTTTTATTTTTTTTTGGTCGATATTCTGATCGTTTTTGGTTTTGCTCAACAGAAACTAGTAGAGATGCGATGCTCACCTTGCTACATTAATAACTTATTTACGCACTTGGAACGACATAATGAGCAAGCTAAGTTAGCTGAGATTGAGGCCATTGGATTCGGTTACCTGCGCCGGGTACTACAATGGCATGTGAAACAGAGCATCATGCTCCAACTAGCGGAGGCTTATGACGTTGAGAGAAACACGCTCATGGTGAACGCAGGGGACATTCGCATTAGCGCCGAACTTATTGGCAATGTATTCGGCATACCTTCTCGAGGTTAGTGTAACTTATGTATGGTGTAAAAATTTCTCTCCCTGATAATGCTTTTTCCATTGTTGACACTTACTGATTGTGGTAAACTGATCCGTTCCACGCAGGGGACCCAATCCCAGTGTTGTAGAAAAACAATCCATCGCATATGGCAATTAAGAGAGAGTTTCAAAAGAAAACAACAACCCAACTCCGGGACTATGTATTTGCTTGTCAAATAGAGACCGAGGAACAGAGGATGACCTTTAGAAGATACTTTATCATGGTTGTTTTGAAGATGTTTCTTAATCCCACAAGCCAGTAGACCATTTCTCCGTGGCACCTCCCTTCGATATTGGATGTCTCGAACCCTAGTAGGTTTCATTGGCCGTATCACATATTAAAGTGGCTGCGAGATACGATAAGAAAATTCTAAGACGAGAATAGGGAAACATGCGGCGGGTGCATGTTCGTATTGCTGGTAATGGCAATAAATTACTTAAATTTAAAACCAATGTACGGCTGTAGGTGTAATTCCTAAAATTTAAGTTATTTCTGTATAGGTTTTGTACTTTCAGCACTTAAAGCATGGTCCGTTGCATTCATGTCGAGTACCCGAACCCTGGATTGTTGAATGGACCATAAATGAACTTGATAAGAAGGCCGACCAAGTTATCTCACAGGTTCAATCTCTAATAATGCATTTTTTATATTCTAGTTTAACACAAATGCAAATGGCGATTCACGTTGATTTTAATATCCCTTTTTTTCCCAATGATTAACACATAGGGTTGCATAGTCAGCAATGCAAGGAACAAGAGAAAATAGAAGAAACATTTTTCGAGTAAAGCAGTTAACGAGAGAGTAAGTTGTAATTGTAAAGTTATTTCATTATGTGGCTGTATGGA
Organism: Arachis hypogaea; assembly: GCF_003086295.3. Lineage (NCBI taxonomy): Eukaryota > Viridiplantae > Streptophyta > Magnoliopsida > Fabales > Fabaceae > Arachis > Arachis hypogaea. Next base: position 30,746,182 of record NC_092048.1, read on the forward strand.
TTGTTTTGATATATGGAGTTTATAAATGAACAGTTGGAAGAGCTGAATCCAATGACCGTGAATGATATTTACATATTTTTATGTTGAAAGCTTGTTTGAATACAATTGTTGTGTCGTATTTTTAATTAAACAGAAGGATATAAGATGCTCAAATTAGGTTCTGATCTAAACTGGATAGATAACTTATGATTAATTTATTTGGATGGCTTGTTTATGATTAATTTTTTTGGATGGATGAATTGCTTTATAGGGTTGCCTAGTTGATTGATTGTCAAATAGCTTTCAGTTATAATTGGTTTGGTTTTAATTGAAGATGTTCACTGTAGTAGGGTATTGGATGTTCATTATATTATGGCTTTAGATAGTTAGTTTTGATGAACGATTGTGAGTTTGTTCTGTTTCCCTAGAGCCTTAACGTTGACATTAGTTTTTTCCATCTATTTGTTGTCCCATGTTGAACACACAGGGTAGCCTAGTCAACAATTCAATGAAAGAGAAAAAACATAAGAAGCAGTCTTCGAGTAAAGCAGTTAAAGAGAAAAGAGGGTGTAAAAGGCCCCGCAAGGACACTAACTAATCTCCGTCTACCCAAGACAAGACTACATCTCAGCCAAGCTATAAGGAGGCAGAAAAGGTGATCTACTTTCTTTATGATAGCTCATGCGCTAATTTGAATTGGATGTTCACTTTATTGGGTTTTTGGTTGTTTTACACCACAGGAATCCAAGACTGGTTCAAGGAGAAAGGTGCTTGTCCACAGGAGCCGATCTAGACGCCGCACCAAAAAAGCAATTCCAAGAGAAAATGACCGAGGAAGCAATGCTGCGCCTTTTGTATTCCCAGATTCTAATGATGATGACAATGTGTCGCTTGCTAGAAGGATACGGTTATTCCAACAACACCCTCCGGCACATGATGTAAGACAAGCAGATCCGGTGTTCAAGGAGAATCATGAAAGTACTCAAGTAGAAAAAACTCACCTAAAAAATGGATCTCCACACACACCGCCAGCAGCATTTTTGCAACTCAGTGACTATGATTTTGACCGGTTAGTGGTTTCTTGATTACCTTACTGTATGTTTTTCTTCGTTATTTTTTCATACCCATGCCATGTAATTAGCCGTCTAGCTAGGCATGACTTATTGTTTTAGCTAACATCATGTCGCATTCGTTTGCAGTGAATTTGACATCTCGATCGTTTAGTGTCCTGAATTTGAGCAAGTACTCAACAATGTTGAACAAGGGGCGCGAAACAAAAGCCATAATCATGCAACCCCTGCAAACGGTATTACCAAACAAATCAACCTACCACACACTGAGTCCAGGTAAACCGTGCTTTTCACTCGGTTTAACTCAGCTTAAAAAGACTCCAACCCCATTCCCAATACATTCAATTCATCCAAGGCTAAGAGAAATAAAGTTGGGGGAGACTACGGAAAAACAAATCAGAACATGGATAGTTAACTCGTCCTTGAATGAAAATCAAGATTTAGCTTCCTATGAAGGGCGGGACTACATGGTATTACAAAGGAAGGATTTCTGGACCTTGAAACCCCACAGTTGGGTCAACAGCTGCGTAAGTATATGAACTTAATCATGCGTTTTAATTCCAAATCCTTATATCGGTGTTTAGATTACACTTGTTGAATAAATTGTGTAGGTAATTCAATGGATGTGCTATTCTTTCAACGACACTGAATCATCTAGATTCAAGCGAGAATTCTATTGCGTGTGTCCAGGCATATTGGTAATTACATGCTTCTTATTATAATGTGGAAAAAGCTTTTTTCTTGGGATTCTTACTATGTGTGGGTTTGCAGGAATCAGTGATACGAAATGCTAGTCTGGAATCATTTATGGATGGTGTGACACCAATTTATGATGGTCTTAGTCCAAGCTTTGGTGATGATACAAGGTTCTTTGACAAAGTAGTAGCAGCAAAGAGAAAATGGGTGAGTTGATTTTTTGTATTTAAATATTTATGTCCATCCTGAACCCGGTATTGGAAATAGGTTGTCACATGATTTGAGAATGTTTAGGTTCTTAAATGGTCGAGGGAGATCAATAGGTTTTGTTTTGTTCTCTTTTTTTTATTTTCTCACATGAAAAATGTCATTCATATGTACTGTTTGTTGCAGTGGTTAATTTCTTATCATTGGAGGGGCCATTGGTGGGTATATGCATTTGAGGTAATTGCGAAGCGCATACTTATACTCGACAGTCTGCATTCTGCACCAGAAGATGATAAACGAGACAAGCTCGATGCATATGTGGTAAGTTAGCATACTTCTTTTATTCAATATACAGCCGTATTATCTCCTTCGACAGTATTTTGCTCGACTATGTTTGTTCCATGTTTTTCAAGAGAGACTATGTGAGGATATGGCAAGTATTTCTATTCCTGCATTCGTTCGGACTACGCACGGCCCAGCTCGGTCATACGCCCGGGTTCTAAAGCAACCAAACAAGTGAGATGACTTTATAACCCAAATTTGAGGCTTTTTTAGTTTCCTTTTAATAATGTGGCGTACCATGTAAAAAGATTTTTGTCAACCTAATTGCAATAGTATTTTATTTTCCTGTAGCTTTGACTGTGGCATGTGTGTTATTAAGTTCATGGAAAGTTGGACCGAAGATCGTGAACTTTACGAATGGGATGAGGTTTGTTAAATAACATTTGCGCAAATGTCATGATTGATGTTGTAAAAATATCACTATAACAGTGCTTAATACTAAATCGACTGATAAATCTAGTCACAGGATTCACTCGGATCAGACAGGATGGAGTTGATGCTAGACATTATTTGTAGCCCGCACAATGCATTGGTCCACCAGCTTATTTCGTCATTGGAAGACAAGGTTAAACCTATTCGGTGCAATGCACCACGAAACAAGAAGAAGGAAGTTAGTTCACCATACACTGCACCTAGCATGAGGTCGTTGATTGAACGTGCGGAAGGATTACCGAAGGGGGCAATGCGCAAAGGGAGGAAGAGGTTGCTAACTTAGGTTTATCTACATAGAATTGAAATACCATATTATAATTATGTTACTCGATGTTGATATGCTCAGGGATTTATTTATGCCACATTAGAATGACATGATTCCAGGAGGATTTTTTTTGGGTTCTACATTAAAAGGATTTATTTGTTATGTTACCTTATAAGGACTGAACATCCGGTCACATACAGAATTGAACATCCAATCAAAATTAAGACAGTGTAAGTCAGTCAAAATTAAGACATAATAACCAATCGTTGGACACACAAATATCAATGGATAACCATCCATATGTAGAGACAAAATGAACATCCGATCACATACAGAATTGAACATCCACTTAATTTGATTAAAAAACCGTGAAGCCAATGTATAGGACAAATGGCTACGTATCAAAAAGGTATACAGTAAAGTAGGTACAAGTCAAGTACAATTTGGTTAACCTATCTCGTAAATTATAGAATAACCATGAACTATACTCATTGTGCATTAAGTCTAAGCAAAATTAAAAGAGAAAAGTCATTCGTTCTCACATGGAAATAGGGTTCTTGGAATAAATAACATCTAGACTTAAAAGAGAAAAATGAACATCCGATCACATACAGAATTGAGATTTATTTATGCCACATTAGAATGACATTATTCTAGGAGGATTTTTTTTTGTTCTACATTAAAAGGATTTATTTGTTATGTTATCTTATAAGGATTTATTGGTTATGTTAGCTTAAAAGGATTTATGCCACATTAGTATGACATAATTCCAGGAAGAATATTTTTTATGAGTAACCATCCATGCTTAGAGAGGAACTGAACATCCGGTCACATACAGAATTGAACATCCAATCAAAATTAAGACATTGTAAATCAGTCAAAATTAAGACATAATAACCAATCGTTGGACACACAAATATCAACGGATAACCATCCATGTGTGGAGACAAAATGAACATCCGATCACATACAGAATTGAACATCTACTTAATTTGATTAAAAAACCGTGAAGCCAATGTATAGGACAAACGGCTACGTATCGAAAAGTTATACAGTAAAGCAGGTACAAATCAAGTACAATTTGGTTAAACTATCTCGTAAATTACAGAATAACCATGAACTATAGTCATTGTGCATTAAGACTAAGCAAAATTATAAGAGCAAGGTCGTTCGTTCTCACATGGAAAAAGGGTTCTTCGAATAAATAACATATAGACTTCTGCAACAGCTGCCTACAAACCTTAAAACTAAGATGAACCCTTAAAACACATATAAACAGATAAACACTATCACAACCTTATTCAACTAATCCTACTTTTTATTGAAGGAGTTTAACAAAGACATGAAACCACCGGCTTGTTCGGGAACATTTCGGCCAACAACTGAACCATGGTTTACATCTTGCGAAGCGTGCGAATAAACCACCTGCACCAAAAAAAAGAAAAAGGCAAACAGTTATGATGTAGAATAGTACTATACCAAATAAATATATAAAGTTGAGATTTAACCCAAACTTTTACCGGGGATGAATTCTTGTGTTTCCTCCGCGTTGAATTCTTGAAGGACTTCTCAAGGGCAGTGCCGAGCCTCTTACCCTTTGGCCTACCCTTTGTGGTGACCTTCGATGGGGCTTGGATGTCATCAACACCGACAATGTTCGAACTCTGTGAGCCATTGCTGGTGTCGGGCTCAAACACGCTCTCGGACCTCTTCTTGGCACGGTGCGCATCCAACTTGGCCCTTGTTTCTTCCAAAGCAGCATGCAGCAATGCTGTTTTGTCATCGTCACTAACAAACTCTTGAGCAATATTATAGAAGTGTGCTCACAGTCCCCTGAATGCAACATGACTCTCATCCGACCGACTGACATCATGGCTACTTTTGACATACGTATGCTTGCGCTTTATTATCTTGCTCCATCGGGGAAGAACATAACAGGTAGGAACTTTGTACACGTTATACGAATGAAAAACTTCAAGACAATGACAGCACAACACACCTGAACTCTCGAAAAGATTGCACTCACAACGAACTTGCTGTGTGGAAGGGTCATACTGAACGTCGTACGGAATGCATAGAATAGTATCGTTGACTAGTATCTCCTCTTCCACCTTCACGTAGACCAATGGACCATGTTCATCTACTACAGAAACTCTGCAATTAGCCTTCTTCACAAACTCAGTTTGAACATCCCTAAACATGCTTGTTGTGTACTATTGCTAAAACTGTTTTTCCATAGGCGATGTCGTTGCACAAGGGATAACCCCCTCGAGTCTGCAGCATCATCCTTCAATTCTCTATGCTCCTTGACCCCAAGAACATTGTCATATTCGTTAACAAATTGAACCAAGCTAGTCTTACTGTGTAAATATCCACCGTAGAATGCGTGCATGCTCTCACTTCTTTGTGTACTCCTCATGGCAGCCCAAAATTCACCCTTGAAGTATATCGGGACCCACATGCGTCGGTCATCATACAGATCTACAAAAAAAAAGAATCCCAATTTAAGCATAGAAACCTTACACCAGAAATATTACTACAACTGAGAAATGACCATCCCAATCACTGGTATACTAAACATCCTAATGTATACTATACTGAACATCCATATAATTGTCATCCACAGTTACTGATATACTAAAAATCAAGAATCCAAACAATTCTCAATTAAAGCATGTGAAGTGATCGTACAGTAACAGACCTGACAGCCATGTGTTGTTATGTAAGTTGTAGTCATCTATAAAATCAACCCAATTATCTTCAAATGACTCCTCAGTCCGAGAGTTCCACACAATGTCATTTAGGTCATCATACAAAGCTTTGTACCGGCGGTAACCACCAAACTTGAACGGTAACTTCTTCGTAATATGCCAGATGCACTATCGGTAGTGTGTGTCGGGTAAAGTAATTTTAATCGCACGAAAAATGGACTGACATTGGTCGGTTATGATACGTTGTGGAGTAGTTCCCATGCACTTCACCCATTGGCTAAAGACTCACTCATAACTTGGGATTTCCTCATTCCCAAGCAAAGCACAACCGAGGAGGATTGACTTGTCATGGTGGTTGACCCCAACGAACGAGACAAATGGTAATCCATGCCTACTGTACTGGATGTCTCCGGTACGATTTGAGAGATAGATCGGAAACTTGTGGGTCGAGGCGGATGCCGGATTATCTGACTGGAGCGATAGGGGGTGGTACCTGCAAAGACACTCCGACGCTCAAGTCAGAATGGATCTAAGAGGTAGAAGGTGTGAGGAATGAATGAATACCTGGAGGGACATGGGTCCTCTATTTATAGGTGATGGTGAATATCTTATCTTATCTTGTTTGGCTAAGATAAGGGAGACATTTGAATTCGAAAGTTGGTTAGGAGTTCTTATTGGGCCGGTTTCGGGCCCTTTGAATGGTGGAGTGGGTTTTGGATCTAAGCGACCGGGTCCGGGGTTATTCTGGGTGTAGGATCCGTAGGTTGAATCCGTAACAGTTGCTCCCGCAGTGGGAGGACGATCGAGGTCGGTCTCTGTCGCTGAGAGGAATGGTTTTGGTTGCTTAGTCGTTCCATCGGGTCGTTTGATAGATGTTGTGTTGTCGGCGTCCCGGTAGCAGTTTTTTTGTGGTTTTTGGGCTTGGTTCGTCTTCCGTGCCGTTTGTTTGGTGCGAACCTTCCATTTCCTTGCGCCCATTTAATTTTTTCGAGGCGTGCTTTTTGGTTTCCCGAAGGGGCATTTATTGTAAGGGAAAATTTCTCATTTTTGCCCTTCTGCGCTACCTTTATTCTTCGGGGTATTTTCGTCTTTTTCTTTTGGGTTTAAAAACCATTTTTGGTTCCCCTTTTCCTTTTCCTTGTTGTTTTTCCTGGCTCTTAAGCTTTCGAGAGTAGTTTTCCCTCTATTCTGGTGTTGTTTTGTGTTTCTAGTTGTGTTCTTGCTTCTCTGTTTCCAGCATTCCTCAGGCTTTTGCTTTGCATTATCAGGTTAGCCTTATCTTTCCTTTGCTTATTTTGCAGTTATGGTATTCTTGTCTGCTTTTTCATTTCTGTGCTTTTAGTGTGGACTGGGGTTGTCTTTTTGTGTATGGTATTTCTGTTCTTTTGGGTGGTGGGTTTCGTAGGGGGGATGAGCACCGCTGTGTGGTTGGTAGTGGGTAGTGGCCTTTGCTTCAGTTTTCCCTCGCCGTTTTCTGCCGTGTTGGTTTAGGCTGATGGTGGTGCTCATCAATGTTTTAGGTATGGCGCGTCGAAGGACCGAGGGTGTGAGGGCTCCGGTGATACCAGCGGGGGGCGTCCCTGCCCTTTACTCCTGGGTAACCAGCGATGTGTGGGGGACACCGTCGCGGATGAGAGAGGTGGACCTCCAGCGGCTTCGTGATGAGGGGGCTATTTGCGGGGGCGGTGACGCCGAATCTCATTATGAGTTTTCCGTTCTAGGGGTTGACGAGAGGGTTTGTTATACCAATTTGGATTCGCAGACCGTTTCGGATTGGTTATGGGTGTACGAGGCAATGTTCACCCGTCTTGGCGTGCAGTTGCCCTTTTCCCCT